>NW_009929702.1:0-11911 GCF_000696875.1 Nestor notabilis | reverse complement strand
CAGGAACACACAGCTTTTTCCTTGAAGTTCTTCGCTGCAGGGGGTTTAATTCTGTTTAATCCAAGAGGAAAAGATTTTATTTGGTTGTAGTGACTTGTTTGTCATCTGATCAAGAATCATTTATGGAGTAAAAAACTTCATATTGGTAAAAAATTTTCAGTGTTTTAAGTTGTGGTACAGAAACCTTAGGATTAAAGCTTGGAATTCATAATAAATGTGGTCAAAGTGGAATTTTGCAGATTACAGAAAATATACGGGTTTCTTTCATAGAAGCAGTTTAACTGACAGATCTGGTTTGTATTTATAAATTCCAAAATACATGAAGGACTTTCAATTTTAAATTTGCTTAGTTATAGAGACTTTGCTGGTAGGTGGTGTCTGTGGTTGGTAATTGTTCTCTGGTAAAGCACATATGGAGGTTAATGTTTTTTTCCAGGCATAAGCACAAGAGTGGATCACACAAAACTATTATTGAAACATTTTCAAATCAGCAAATGCTATTGTTTCTTTCCATCTTTGTCTTGAAATTTTTACAAAATTAAGAGCTAGAGATCTGGGAAGGATGGAAGTGAGAGAAAGATGTTTCTTTATGCATTCATCTGAGCTTCCAAAGTTTTTTCCTGTTGTGCGTCTTACCAAATGACTGAAGAAATGGAAATAACTATTTTAAAATTGAACATGTGGCGTTAACACAGAAACACCACTCAGAATTTAGGTAGTAGAGTCTGGTGGTCTGTGTGTTAAACAGCCAAGTGTGCTTAAGAATAGGTTCCTACAGGTAATGTTTCATCCTGTGTATATTGGTGGATTATGATCACCAGAACAAGCAAAGTGCATGTACCTGGGGACTAAAAGAACAGGGTATTTTTCGTTCTTTTTACTCCATTGTCTTATCTTGCATTTATCTTCCTTGTGGCCAGTAAATGCTGCTGTCCCATTATAAACTTATGCAACATAGGGGAGTCAAGCAGAAGCAGAGGAATAGAGGTGAATTTGCCTTGCTGCTCCTTGATAAAAATGAGATGCAATGTATCTATGCTGAAATTTGACATATCCCTATCATACATTCATCCATTCACACTGAATCAAACAAATCAACAAAAAAGTCAGGCACTAAGTCTGCACCATACCCTCAGGGGTATGAAGACACCCTGGAGCAATTTAAGATGCCACCACCTTTGCCACCCAGTTTCATTTCTCTCTCCAGTCTGCAGATGAAGAGCATCATTTCATTTGCCAGTGCTGGAAGTGGCAGAATATGTCTGCAAAGCCTTATCTGTTCCAATGTGAAACACAGTGTAATACCAGGGATGTAGCACTGTCTTCACCATTACTCTAATCGTGGTGTCTGGGAATGAGCACACAACTCGTGTGGAACCAGTAGTACTGCCTGTACAGTAGGAACCTTAATTCAACAAAAACTTTTTTTTTTTTTCTTCCTAGGCGAAATGGAAATTCCAGAAGCAAATGACCCCTTAGGTCATGTGGATGGACTTGAGAGACCAATTCCAACACCTAAAGGTAAAATCCATTGTAGTTACTTCCCTTCCCGTCCCCCGGTCCCCAGATATAAGCATACTTCAGAAAGGATCAGCAAAATTGTGTTATTGTATGTTCACTTGATTTACCTGTAAATAGAAGTCTATAATAAAGGCAGCATTTGTGACTTCATACTTCTGATTTTAAGCAGGGATAACAAGGTTACAGGAGTCTATAAAAGTTATTTTTTAAGCATGTTAGTACCCCCACACTGGGGGATTAGGTGTTTGACCCAAACAAAGGGCTATTATGACCTTCCTAGCATATTTACTGTTACATTGGTACCATGAAAATGATTTAGTTCTGTACAGTGCCACACTTGCCATCTACAGATAAATCTTAAGTACTGCTATCTCTACATATCTTTGGTTTGATGTAATTAGATCTAGCTAATGGCAACAAAAACTACTTACTTTTTAAGTAGCTTTACATGTTAGAGATTTAATTTTTTTTTAAACAGGCTGCAAGGCACTGAATTTCTAGCATATACTTTATCACTTAAACTATAGTTCCAAATTCTATTCTTGGATCTGAAAATTCACATATTTACTGCATGTTGTGAGTCCAATTACAATCTGGTACAACTTCCTAAATCAGGACATTTTCAGTGTTCTAACCAAAGAAACATGTTTTCTCACTTGTAGTACAGATGTTTTAATTTTGTACGGAAAGTCAACCCTTACGCTTAGAAAAAAATGTCAGTTGCTAGCATAAAGACCTCATCCTTTTTTGCCTTATGAGTAGTATTCTCAGCAAGATGAACACATGTTAAAAGCCTATAAAGCTCTGAGGTGCTGGTCGAATGCTTCTACTTCAGAGGAACATAAAGTTTGAGGCTACCTTGGAATATAGTCTCTGTTTTCATAGAAATCCAGTATCATGTTACGTATTGTGCTTCACCTGAATGCTATTTAGGTTTCTTACCTTGACTGTGTTTACTTCAAGAAATTTTTTCAGAATCTTCCATTTATTTCTATCCTTTATTAGAAAAAAAAAAATATGTATTCATGTTTGTGTATTTCTGTGTTGTTACCGATCATCAGTAACACCTGATCATCATGTGCCCCTCCCATTTGGAAGAAAGACTTGGTGTACTACTCAACCCTTTCCACTTCCTGAAGCTTCCAAATTATTTTTTCCTCCTTTATGAGAATAAATTTCAGTAACAGTCATTCCTGTCAGGAGCACTGTATACTACAGTCGTTTTATTCACTCCACACTCACATACCCACTAATTTTGATGGGAAAAGGTCTATGTTTAATCTTTAACTGCATCTGACAGGCTTGTTTACTTGGCAAGTTGGTCCCACTTTACTCTTTTGTTATGTCTAAGCTTTTAAAGGTACAGATTTAAAAGAAAATGGTTTTTTTCATGTGACATTACTTGGTTAAATTCTTGCTGAGAAAGGAGTTACAATTATTTCCTTTTTTGCAGGGCCACAGGCAATACCTGCCCAAGGAAGTAATTAATCACATCTCAAATATTTCTACATCATAAGGATTTTCTATTTCCTTCGGAAAAAAAAAAAAAAGAGACCCTTGTTCTCATATGGTTCATTGGTACTGAATCAGTTGTTAGTTTCCACCAGGTCTGAAAATGGTTCTCATTTTGCTCCCCTTTTATTTTTGTGGCTACAAAATTCTCTAGAATAAGCAAAAATCTCTTGGTTGAAATTTTTTGTTTCTTTCATTGGAATGTTAACCTCTGTGTTCCTTTATCATAGTGAGGTAGCAGTTTTTGTTTCAAAAAATCACTGGATGGTTCTGCTTCAGAGTTTGTGTATACTATTGAGACCATTGAAAAGAGTTCCTTCTTCTATCACATCAACTTTTTCTCCTTCCTTGAGAAATGCTAAGTTATTCTATTTTGTTTGTGACTTCTATGTTTTTTGATTGTAGAATAAACTCCAAATAGGCCTGAAAATAGTAGTAAATGGGCTTTACTAGTGCCCAAAGTTAAGCCACTTTAGAAGGACTGAGCGTATTGGTCCCTCTCTGCGCTAAATCCTCCAGAAGTCCTGAAAATTGGTTCTATCTGCAAAGAAGTAACCAGATTAAGCATTATTAGTAATAATAATGTGCACTTTAAAAAAGTGGCAAGTCTCCTACAAGTGAAGCTAGCCTTCTGATAGTTGATGTGACAGGACCATGACTTGGCTGGGGCTTTGAGGAGAATTTATCTTCCCCTGTTTCCATTAAGTAAGCATCTGAATCACGAGAAGAACACTGAGTCTTAGCAATGTTTCACTGAAAACCAGAGCAGAACACCGAACATTTGCTGTAGAAGAATTTAGGGCTACTTTGGAATAGAAATAAAAAATTTGAACTCAAATCTTCTCACAGTCCAGTGAATTTTTGCAAACATGATCCTCTCCTCAACCTTGATATCACTCAAAGAATCAAAGAATCATAGAATGGTTAGGGTTGGAAAGGCCTGTAAGATCCTCTAGGTCCAACCCTTCTGCTGTGGACAGCGGCACCTCGCACTAGACCATGTCAGCCAAGGCCCTGTCCAGCCTCGCCTTGAACACGCCTGGGATGGAGCATTTACCACTTCTTTGGGCAACTTGTTCCAGTGCCTCACCACCCTCACAACATACCAGTTGAGCATCTCTTAGGTAGCTTTCTGTTTTACAACACTCACTCAAACAAACTCTTCCTGGTTCCTAAAAAGTCTCTTTCCCCTGCTCAAGAGGCAGAACAGTGTGAGTTCCATGCTTCACCGCAGAAACACCCAGGCTTGCTGCCTGCAGGATCTTGTACTGCTCTCTGCCCCCTTCCTGCACTCCATCTTCCCCTGTTGCTGATGCTGGGGAGGAGGAAGTTCTCTCTGTCTCTTCCGCTGCAGCAGAGGGATGTCCAGGACAAGGCCAACAGAGAACTTTCCTTACTGAAGCCCAGAAGAGTAAAAGAACATACCTGTTAATCACAAATAAATGCAAAAGGTGTGGCACGGGCTGAAAACAAGCTTTTCTTTGGTGATGAGCACTGTCGGTGCATCAGCATGGAGGGGCTCACTGCTCTTAGTCTTGTACTCTTTAAACAAGTCTGGCAAAAGTATTGAAGGGTAAAATACGAACTCCTCATGCACAGATGAGCTGTCAGTAAAATCATACTGGCAGTAAAGTAAATCTTACTTACAGTAAAACGAATAATACCTGATCATGGGAATGTTGGACCAATATGCCCTAAGCAATTCATGAGTAAGGACAACCTGCAATAGCTGAGACATTGAGTTGAGTAGCTCCAGGAGACATGACTCTTCAAGCATCTGACCTTAACTGTGTTTTCTACACAAGTTGGTCTGGGAACTTATTCTCGTTCAAGAGGTATCTACATAAATCCAACTTGTGACTGGACATTGGTTGCTTTGACTTGACATAAGGTAACCTGACAGGAATAATTTGTATGTTTTCTATAAGTGATGGCTTTGAATTTACAGTTCTGGTGCCTCGCAGAACAGTGCAAATCCTAACTGCACCATTGTGCCCCCAAAAGGTCTGCTCCTAAATGGGCACTAGCCTAGACCAGGTGGTACATGCCTCTTCAGTCTCATCTAGGAGTCACAAAACAAGAAAACAAAATCATTACGCTTGGTAGAACTGAAAAAGAAGTTTATGACTGCTAATAAGAGAACTTAACCCGCTGATTTTGGTGTGGAGGACAATGTGCACATTGTGGCAGTATTTCAGTGCTAATTCCACTTCACTTCTGCATTGGCTCTGATTTGTTCTGAAGTACATTTGAAATGCAAGTGATCCAAATCACTATATTTTACATTCTTCTGGCTGCATTTTTGTATACTGAGATCACAAACAGTATAGAAGAGAACAGTGGGATTAAAGTGCGCTCTAAAGGTATCAGTTGACTTGGAAATACTATGTGACAGTATATAACAGTGTAGTTTCCTTAATTGCTCATGTGTACTTTGCAAATAAAGCAGAGGCGTAAAGAATTGGGAGGACTGTTTTGTATTTAGGAAAATGATGTGTGCAAGAACTCATGAGTCTTAGACTCCTAACTCTCCTCCTTATTAGGATGTTGTATTTTCAGTCCTGATTTGCCTGTGGAAAGAGTCACTTTACTGGACTCCCACCACCCACCAAGGTGTGATCCAAGTCCCTTAAACTCTTGTACTTACAGCATTGTTGCTATACACACCTCTAGAAAGTAATGCTTTGAATTTCAGCAACTTCCATGTTTGTTTTCTCTTGTGAATTGTGTACAGTTCTTCTATAAGCCCAGATCCCTCTGTAACTTTCTGATACTCTCTATAGATTACCTGACAATTCTTTATACTTAATTACTGTATTCATAACACAGTAAATTTGGGAACAGTGTTGTCTTCTTCAGGCCATTCCTTGTTAATAATCAGTCATTCCATAAGCTAAACTATGCTTTCGAAGTGAAAAAATATCTTATTCCAGGAAATTATGAATTTGGTTCTAATGGGAATATCAGTACATTAATTGCTAAAAATGTTTTCCCCAAAAATCTTTTGTATTGGATATAAGATTGTATTAGTCTTAAAACACCATCACAGAAGGTTGTCATAGTTGTGAGAGAGGCCATGTTCTTTTCTTGATATCTAACCAAATGAACAAAGAGTTACTTGAAGAAAAAAATAAAAAGGGTGGGGAGGGAAAAAAAATTAAAACAAGGGACTGAGGGGAAAAAGAAAAATCCCACATAGATTTTTAAACAAATCACAATATAGGTATTTTTCATGCTTTTGAACGTTGGAAGATTTTATGCCAGGAATCTGCAGTTACACAGACAAAAATATTTGTCTTTTCTTTTAACAGCTGATTTAAAATTTTGAATCTAAAGCCAACACTGCTGTAAGTTGTGATGTGTTCTGTAATACCGAACAGATGGGTTTATGGGCTTTTTCAACTGTTGGATAAAGTTACTTAAATACTTATATATGTCTTGTTGACAAATCTGTATTCCAAAATAGTGATAATACGTAATTATTACTACTTGTTCTAAAAAGATTGTTGTATCTTCAGGTATCTAACAATTTGTGATTTAAAATTTCTTTTTCTCAGAAACTGGACATTCCATTCAGTGTTTGTTTCTCTTGCGCAATGGAGAAATAAAAAGAATCAAGTGTTCCACAAAGACGAATGATTATCTCATATCCTCTTTATTTCAGGAACTTAGAAAGATGTGAAACTCAGTATAGCATCACACATACTACCACTTAGTTTATGTGTGAATCTGAGAAGTCACTTAAACTCCCCTTGCTTTTGTTTCCCCATTTGAAAAAAAAATTTATTATAATTTTCCTATATCATAGGACTTCAGTGTTCATAAATGACACGGAGGCCATCACAAAGCTGGTTTGGTAATTATGAATGTATACTTATTTTAAAAATTATATCATGAAAAAGGAGCAACAACAACAAAATATTTGACTAGAAATCAAAACTCCAAATGAAAACAGCTAAACCAGAATTAACTTGATCTAAAGTAACTAAAGTGGTTTAAAATATTTTATAGAATGAACTTCAAAATCACAGCTAAGAACTTAAAATAACATAAGCAGACCAATCATTTTATATTGTGTTTATGCCAAGAATATGCTCAAACATACAGTTTGAGCCAATACCTTGGACATCTAGGTGCCAGAATAATGCAAATAAAACTGAAAAAAAAAATTATATATATATATAAAAAAAAAATGCATGTGAGGTCTCAGTGATAGTTGCACCTTTTATGTTTTTAGCTTAGTATCTATTCTTGTACATATCTTGACAATGATTTGACACATAAGGGAAAAGTTTATTTTTATGTTCTTGCCAAAACATGCGCAATAGACCTGTCATCTATATTTTGATTTGTTGTGGGATTCTGTTTGATATACCAAATTTATTCAATTCAAAAATATGAAGTACTGGCAACCTAACAAAGGCATTTCAAAATATGAAAGAGTTTTGCCAAAATTCATGTCAATCATTTCTGTAAGCTACTTAATTCATAGGGTACGCAGAGTATGATAAGATAACATAATATATAGATTAAGTTGCATTATCTTCTCATAGCTTCTTGACAGAACAGTTTTTACTCTGTTCAAGCAAAATAAATATAAATATTGGTTGTACAGTATGCTAGAAACCAAATAAAAGGGAAATACAACTTAGACTGTCTTTGCCTACAGCAAATGAAGAAATATTCACCAGATAGCTTTTCTCTTTAAAGTACTCAAGCCAAACTAAAGACCACTAAAAGAAATGGAAGCATTTTCCTTCATTTCAATGACCCTTGGAACCAAACCAGAGTATAGAAAATAGTACATAATGATTGTATTTGTGTAACACAGAAAATTGCTGGCCATTACACTTAGATTTTTAAAATACTGTATTTGATATTCATATCCCAAATGAAATATTTATTATATGACATATTTTTAATGTATATAGACTTTTATTATATGACATTTACAAGTTTAGTTTATGGTATTATATTTACAAGTTTAGTAATGCTATTTGTCCAAAATATTTTATAGAGAGGATTTTTTATTTGTTTTAAAGATATGTCAATATTAAAACAGATGAAAAAATCTGTTCAAGTTTTAAAAAAATCCAAGTGACTGATGCTTAACACAAAATATAAAGTACAAGTTAAATACAAGTTCTAGTGCCTTCACATTTAAGGTTTTTTCCACGCCTGATCCAAATGAATATTTATTAAGAGAGAAAGAAAACTACATTGGAAGAAATTTGCTTTGCACATTGTTGAGATCCCAGTTCATCCTGGGGAACACTGTTTTTCCCAAACCATTGCATCAAACTGTCATCCACACAATGTTTGTGGTGTGATGTACATCACAAGAAGTAACTGCTGATTATCACCACAGAAATTAAATAAGGAAAGCATTCTTAAGCAGATGGTTGGTTAAATTTTCCACTTTGTTTGAAAGATTTGCAATTATGGGTTATCTGAAGTGGACACTAAATAACAGAGCAGCACAAGATATGTCTTCCCACTCTGTCATACAATTACTTCAGATTCAGTAAGTATATAAACATTAGACTTCAGCATAATTTCTCACAAATGAAATGAGACTAGCAAATAGAGAATGTGCACTTCAGGGTCTGGAGAGTGGCACTGGACAGGCAGTGAGTTGCACTACTACTCCTAAGTTGCTCTGCAGAACTTTGAAGAAAACAGAAGTGCTTTGAAGTTTGGTAGGTTAAGATAGTCATTACTTGATTTTAAATAAGAGGGTAATATAAAACACTGCAGAAAATGCCTGTAAAATTGGCAGGAGAAATAATGAACTAAAGCCAATTCTGATTTGCAGGAAATGTATTCGGTTACACTAACTTCAGGGGAAGTGTATCTAATC
The DNA here is from genome assembly GCF_000696875.1 of Nestor notabilis. Lineage (NCBI taxonomy): Eukaryota > Metazoa > Chordata > Aves > Psittaciformes > Psittacidae > Nestor > Nestor notabilis. The sequence continues at coordinate 3,018 of NW_009929702.1, read as the reverse complement.
ACACTGGGCCTGAAATCATCCAGAAATCTCTGGCATTGCTTATGGTGGCAATAGTTCTGCTGTAGTAATTAATAAGATCTAATTCATAAATTTATATGAAATATTTAGGATTGCTTAAAAGCTATGAACCAAATTGCTTTCTACAGTAAGTCTCATTTAGTTGGCAAAACAGAAATGTTTAACATGGATTTAATCTTGAGTTAATAATGTATGTTGGTCCTAATAAGTAAATTTAGTATGTTTTCATCCAAATTTATTTTAATGTAGTATCCATGATTAACCTGAAGTGAATACTCAACCTGGCTCATTTTATATCAGGAAAAGTGAAATACTGGTAAGTGTTTGAGCAAGCTGTATGTTGACAAGTGGCACAAAAGCTGACCAGTGGCACAAGAGCAATGTAGACCTTTCACATACTTCTGTGTTAAGAACAAAAAGTGAATCAAAGAAGCAGAAAAACCACACTCCCTGGCTGTCAACTTATAGCGCTTGAATTAGCCCCACCTTTAAAGAAAGCATCTTCTCTGCCTCTTTCTCTTCATAGGAATCAGGACCATTTCTTAGCCAGATGATTGTACCTCTGAGCTGGCTCCATTCTGGAAGTGGCCCAAATTCTTCCAAAAAAAGACCTTAAAAGTGTCTCTTTTGCCTCCCTTGTGTGAGCACATTCAGGCTGCCCCCACGATAGCTGAATCATAGACTCATAGAACCACGAAACATCTCACATTGGAAGGGACCTCAAAAGATCATCTGTTCCAGTGTTTTTTGGGGAGCCTAGACCATATCATCTGGCACCCTGTCCAATCATACCTTCAAAACCTCCAGTGGTGGGGACTCCACCACACCTTTGGGGAGATTGTTTTCCAGTGAGTGATTGTTCTTACTGCAGAAAGTTTCTTTCTTCCATTGAGATGATACCTCTCCTGATGCAACTGGTACACACTGCCCCTTGTCTTCTCCATGTGGAGTGGAGTCTCCATCCTCTTTGTAGACACCTTTTAAGTACAAGAAAACTGTGATGAGGTTACCCCCGAGGCTTCTCCAAGAAGAAAAGACCTAACTCCTTCAAGTCTTTTGTCACAGGGCAGGTTCTCCAGCCTTTTGGTGGTCTTTGTTGCCCTCCTTTGGACACTTTCTAGTCTTTCTGGTTTTAATTTTGGGGGTCAGAACTGAACACAATACTCTAGGTGTGGCCTGACAAGCACTAAGTAGGTTGGGATGATCATGTCTCTGTGTCTGACAGTAATGCCTGATGGGCACAGCTCAGGATCCAATTAGCCTTTGTTGCTGCAGCAGCGATCTGTTGACTCCTGTTGACCTGCTTGTTCACCAGGATCCCCAGCTTCCTTTCAGCAAGGTTGCTCTTCAGTCTAGCTATATGGAGCTGTTTAGTCTGACACAGGTGCAGGACTTTAGACATATCTGTTAGAATCCATGTTAAACTCCATGAAGCTTGCCCCTCTTTCAGCCTGTCCAGGTCACTTTCTAAGATTGTTCTTCCTTCTGCCCCTATCATCACCCAGTTCAGTCTTAATCAACAAACTTGCTGACAGTGCTTTCAGTCTCATCCTCAAACCGTGTGGGGCCCAGTATGAACGCCTGGAGGACTCCATGTGTGACAGGCTGCCAGCCTGAGTAAAAACTGTTGATCATCACCCTCTGAGTATGGCCTGTGAGCCAATTTCCTGCCCATCTCGCAGACCACACATTCAATCTGTATCTTGCCAGAACCATTCCTTGAGTTGGTACTTCCATGACCCCACATTACAGTTCCATTCCTCTTTCACACCACAGCTCATCACCAGTTGCCATGATATGATGTCATTGCACTTCCTCAGTGCCCTAGTTGTTTTGCTAGTAATAGAAGAATTTGTTTTTCTAGAATTAGAAGAATTTTTCAGCTTTTCCAATTTTCCACCTCTTCTCATAAAATGAATCTTCTGACTCAAGTGGTATTACTGAGTATGACAAATCTTTCTTGAAAATACTTCAAATAAATGCAAACTTCCTTTTTCAATGTATACTCTGTCTCGATGGTGCTGATGAGAATAAACTACATATAGATTATGAAAAGGTAGCAAGATGAGTTGTGGTACTCTGTAAATAATGAGCTAAGAGTGAAATAGTAATGGAAATTCCTTTTCTAACTTGTGGTAGGATTAATCATCCTTTCTTTTTTACTGCTAGAAATGCTTATTTGTGCAAAATGTTGGCTTTAAGTAATAGTTCTAATCAATTGCTTCTATTCCCTATACCAAAAAGGTAATTTGCTCTTTATCTGTTCCTTGGCAGAATGTCATACTAGTAATTCTAATTCATCAGCTGTGAAATGTAACTGGAAACCACAGCAAATGATACTGTTGTGGCATGACATTGCAGAAAGCATTCTTGTAGCTTTTCTCCCTTTTATCAGGCATTTGATAAGAAATTTTTTGTGTTCTGTCAGAATATTTTAAAGTCTACTAGAGATTTGTGGGCTAACTATAGAGAAAACTAATGTGAAATTCCATACAGAATAATTTATTATTTTGTAAGAAAAAAGAATGACAACGTAATTTACCTGTAAATTTGCAGTGTCATGTAGAGATTATGTGTATTTAGGTTTACTTCATTTTCTGTTTAGTGACACACTACATTCACTAAATTGCCTACATTGTATGTTCATATTATTCATTATAGTAGGATTTCTTTTGAAAGGGCAGTGGTAGAGAACAATGTTCTTACCAGTTTTCCAGCAAAATCTCAGTTTGCAATTTCATTATATTCTGATGGTCATGTCAAATGTAAACCAAAGCAGAGCATCAATCTTCTGGAGGTGTTTCAGCAATCAGACTGAATATTGACCGTTGCATTACTGGTGCTAGATTCCTGCACAGTAGTACACAATTTCCTAATTACAGAGCTGCAAAATAATCTAACTGATGGGAAATGGCACATATGAACCTCCATCAAAGTGATTTGATATTTGGATCTAGCTGACATAAAAATATAATATAATACAATATAATACAATATAAT
>NW_009929701.1:0-74120 GCF_000696875.1 Nestor notabilis | reverse complement strand
GACTCATTGATCATGAAACTGGCCTGGCTTGTATTCCCAGAGTGGTCATCACCCCTATACTTTAGGAGGTACACAATGGAATTTTTCAGGAATTACATATGGGTTTTCTTTCTCCTCGGGGGGTCAACCTATGAAGGAGGCATTCCTTTACACCCCCTGCTCCCCCACCAGCCTATTTACAGCAGCATTTGAGAGTTCTGAAGGTTTTAGATGGCCTTTGAATACCCTTGAAACCTGCCTGCTGATTGTGCTGGGGATCAACATGTTGGCACACATACGAAGTGTGTTTTACTCACAGCCATCCCACCCTATTTCGTCTGATCTCAAAAGTTAAACAGGATTGGGTTCAAAGCTGGTATAGGGTTAGACGACAATATAGGAAGACCACCAAGAGACAGGGCACCGACCTTTGCTAGCAGTTGACAGATGCACTGCTTTCCCATCCTAGAAAGGTGCTGGCCAGAGTCAAGCTGAAAAGCTTGTGTGTGATATAATTTTGTATGTGATTGTGTATTGCTTTCCAGAAGTCATGTCCTAGACAGTGAACCTGTACCTTCTTGGAGATCCAGGAACAAAGGTGAGAAGATAATCTGCACAAAGCTGACATAGAGCAAGTTATTTACACCCATCTTTCCACTCACTTTGAACTGATGTACTACCTATGACAAGTTTTATTAGAAGAGTGTAATAAGAAATGTAATTTATGTAAATCAAATCCATCTTGCAAATATGCCTTCATGGCAGTTTGCTGCCCACCCTTCAACCTGACCTTTACTTCCTTAAGTCTGCTCAGGTGATAACCATCAGTGGTGGTGCTTATGGATGCATCTGGTAGTGATGGCTGCATCCAATGCAAAGTGGATTAGAGGAGAGAGAGAACAATAATATAGCAAAGATCTAATCTGAACAATGTGCACACACACACTGAAAACCATAGTGCTGATCAAGATCTGATTCAAGCCAAGTTTGGGAAAACAAAGCAAACCCTAACTTCTATATGTATGCAAACATGACTATGAGTCAATCATCTTACTCCATACATAGTGGACCGCCCAGGGCCCACTGAGTTCTCCCACATGGCAGCAAATTACATGCCAGGATCTTCCCTTGAGTAGGGATGCCTCCCAAGGTTACTTCTCAAGGTTGAGAGATTCTTTGCTGCAAATAGATTCCCAGTAAGTGATGATTGACAGAATGCTGAACTTTGAAATCTTAGGTAAGTGATATAAAGGATTGATTGTGCACATATAATCCCTTAGACTGATTATAAACTGATGACCAAGTCTGGGACTAGGAGTGGGTCCAGCCACACCTAGACTCCTCTCTGAGAAATCTAGAAAGTAAAGGAATCTTTTCTGAACCTCAAGACACAACAGGAGGGTCTCTCTGACCATTAAGCCTGACCCTGTCCTCTATGCTGTAAATACTCATGTACCTTGCCACCAAATCTTTTAAAATCATGGTTGTATTTATTAGTTGTTAAATTGGTGGTTCGTATTGATAAATGTATTGCTACTTCTATCTTATGAGTGAAGTGCATCAGTCCATCTGTGGCAGTCTTTCTCGCTGTTTAGAACTTTATTCTTTTATGATTAAGAAACACAGTCTCTCACTATCCCATGGAAAGACAGATTGACTATGTTTATGTTCTGAATTCTGTTCCTCTACCACTTTGAAAGAGCAAAAACTCTGTCTCATCAGTCCTATGTTTGCAATTGAGCCTCATCCTAAAAACCTTTTTTTTAAAACCAAACCTTTGTTTAAATTTTAATTGTTTCCACATCACAACCTTGACTGCAGTTGCTCTGAATGATAAAAGGCATGCAGAAAGACCCGCGTATGCATTATACATTTTTTCCCAACAAGGGATGTGTTCTTTAATCATGTTAATGCTAAACTGAATTATTCAATTAATTCAAACATCTCTCTGAGCTTCATTCCCCAATTCCTCTTTTGTAATATCAAGACTCGAACCTTCAATTGATTGGATGCCTTTCTCCAGCATTTAGCAAAGTAGTGTGTACATTGTTTAATTGTATTTGTTGAGCATTTCCAAGCCAGGAGAATTAATGATGAGCTGCAGTTATATAGCAGCAGGTTTAACTTTCTCTCTGTCCAACCCAGCATTCAAAGAGAGAATGAATGGGCAAAGTGGAGGGGGAGAGAGGGAGATAGACATACAGAGGGAAATGTGGCCACTCCCTGGTTCATGCCTTTTGTGAACTGGACTGTTACTAACATGTATTGAACACTGGCAATAAGGATATAACCATTTGGCAATGCACCACAAGATCTTGTTTTCAGGAATGCAAATGGTAACACGAGTCAAGAATTGAAAGACAAAACACTTTGTTCATATCACTAGCTGACAATGGCATCAAGTTCCAAAATCTTTGGTCTTTGCTTTCAAATAAATGTAAAAGATCTGTACTGGCCTTTATAAAGCAGAGTCTCATCCCCAAATACATCTAGGATAAAGAAAAGGCAGCACTAACTCCTTCCAGAGCAAGGCCAACATTAGACTCAGTGACAGATGAATCATTGATGAAGAAGAAGAAGCTTCCCATTGACTTAGCCTCCTGTCTGCCCTGGAGCTTAGTTTTCAAAGGTTCTCAGCTCTGGCAACATGGACCAGCATCAGTGGGAGTCACCAGGGCTTTATAGCTCTGAAGTCAGATCCAACATACTGACTTGGCAGACATCTGTCATCCTAGCTTCAGTGATCTCATCCACTTATTGCCAAACATTTTCTGCATGTTGATCAACGTCTATCAAATACAAATTAGTACTACCTCCACTGAATTCTCAAAAAGGCATGCCTCATGAGAATGTCTTTCATTCCATGTTGTTTACCATTAATAGACTTTAACAGACATCATTGGCGTTCTCATCCTGCAATGCATTTGCTTCAATAAACAAACTACTGAAAAATCTTTAAATTGCTCTAGATTCATCTAATGTATCAAAATTACCCTATTTCTTGTTATTTATTATTTGACATGTTTGATGTAGTAGTCTGCTGTTTTTTCATGCATACATTTTTGTTCTTAATAATTTGGAGATAGACTCCAAAGATTCTGACAGAAGACAGGTACTGATTTTACCCTTTGATCAAACATTGATAGGAGATCAATAATCCAGAAAGCAACATGTGCTTTGTTAAACAACATACTCTATAATTAGCTAATGGTCATTAGATGACCTCCCCTATAATGTCCTATAACATTTTATTTCCTCTCTGCTGTCTTGCCAAAGTAAATATAAATTGAGTGGAAACACGGTGTTATGTCAGATCCCAGTGCATCGCAAGTGCTGGCAAACTCTGTGCTAAAGCACTTGTTACAGGGAAGATGATGTCCCAGTTAAAGCATCTGGGGCATTTGAAATCTAACACATGCTAGATACATGTAACGCAGCAATGCATTTTCAGCAGAAGGAAATTCCTTATAATTGAAGCCCAAAGAGAGTTTCTTGAAAAGCTTCCCACTGCAGAGCTGTCTAGCAGTGGTGGTTATGCTATGAGTACTTAATGGTCTGGCTTTGTGCAGCTAAACCAGGAACTGATTGCCTGGAACAGCGCTTCAGTTGAGGCAGTGGGAATACAAAGACAGGAGCCAGCTCGAGAATAACCCCAGAGCTGATGGGAAAATATGTACTGGCAATCCAAGCAAAGGCTATAATTGAAAGCAATACTCACCATCCCGAAGAAGGGGAGAGATGATAGAGCTCCTCTTCAGCCCTACTGTAAACTGAGGCAGGATTTGTCTAAGCCGAAAACCAGTGTCCACTCTGCACTAAACTGGCATGAACGTTCTGCTGGTGGATAAAGCTTTGGCAGACCATGGCACTATGCTATGCAGAAGCCTAACAGGGCATCTTTGCATATACCTTCTCCAACTGCTAGTGCCCAAAAGCTGCCTGGCAGTAGGCTCACCTAGGCTTAAGTGCCTCTGCACCAATTCATGTGACTTTAGCAACAAACAGGAGGAGTTGGAAGCCACTGTGAAGCCAGAAAGCTACAACCTGGTGGCCATTACTGAAATGTGATAGGACAGATTCCATGACTGGAGTGTGGCTATCAATGGCTACAGGCTGTTCAGAAGGGATAAGCAAGAAAGAAACGGTGGAGGGGTTGCCCTCCACATCAAAAGATGGATAGAGTGCAAAGAATTGTTTCTAAAGAATAGCCACAGGCAGGTTGAAAGTTTATGGGTAAGGATCAGAGACCAAGGCAACAAAGGAAAACTTGTGGTTGATGTCTACTACAGGCCACTCAATCAAAGGGAGACTTTTAATGAAACCTTCTTACTCCCAGCTACAGGAGGCATCATGCCCGCAGGCTCTTGTCCTGCTAAGGGACTTCAACCACCCTGACATTGACTGGAAAAGTAGCAAAGTGAGCTGCAGGCTATCCAGAAGACTCCTAGAGCACGTTAAGGATAACTGTAAGCCAGGAAAAAGACAGTCCTACCAGGGGGGATGCAGTACTGGACCTGATAGTCACCAATGCAAGTGAACTAATCAGCGATGTCAAGATTGGAGCCCACTGCCCGGGCTGCAGTGATCATGCACTTGTGGAGTTTGCAGTCCAAAGGGAAGTGAGACAGGCAAAGAGTACAGTCAGGACCTTGAATTTTAGGAAAGCCAAATTCCAGCTCTTCAAGGAGTTAGTCAATAAGACCCCCTGGGAAACTGCCCTCAGGGACAAGGGAGCAAAACAAAGCAGTCAGGTCTTTAAGGACGCTTTCCATAGAACACAAGAGCTCATGGTCCCCAGGTGTAAGCAATTAGGTAAGGAAGGCAAGAGACTGGCATGGCTGAGTTGAGACCTGCTGGTCAAACTAAAGGGAGAGAAGAAAATGCACAGACAGTGGAAGCAGGGACCAGTCTCCCAGGAAGAGTATAGGAACACTGCCCAGTTGTACAGAGATGGGGTCAGAAAGGCCAAGGTGCAGCTGGAGCTGAAATTGGCAAGGGATGCAAAGAATAACAAGAAGGGCTTCTACAGGTGTGTCAACCAGAAGAGGAAGGTCAAAGAAAGTGTGCCCCCTGATGAGCAAGGGTGGTGAACTGGTAACAATGGACAAGGAGAAGGCTAAGTTACTTAACAACTTTTTGCCTCAGTCTTCACTGGCAGGCTCCCTCCCCACACTTCTCAAGTGGATGAACTGCAAGGCAGGAACTGGGGGAGCAAAGTCCCTCACACTGTAAGTGAAGATCAGGTTCATGACCATCTGAAGAACCTGAACATATGAAAATCTATGGGACCTGATGAGATCCATCCCAGAGTCATGAGGGAATTGGCTGATGTAGTTGCCAAGCCACTCTCCATGATATTTGAGAAGACATGGCAGTCAGGTGAAGTCCCTGATGACTAGAAAAAGGGCAATATTATACCCATCTTTAAAAAGGGTAGAAAGGAGGACTCTGGGAACTACCAACCTGCCAGCCTCACCTCTGTGCCTGGGAAGACCATGGAGCAGATTCTTGTAGTTGCTATGCTAAGGCACACTGAGAACAGGGAGGTGATTCAAGACAGCCAGCACAACCTCACCAAGGGCAAGTCCTGCCTGACCAACCTAGTGGCCTTCTATGATGGAGTAACAATCAATGGACAAAGGAAGGGCTACAAATGTTGTCTATCTGGACTTCTGTAAAGCTTGTGACACAGTTCCCCACAAGATCCTTCTCTTAAGATTGGAGAGATACGGATTTGATGGGTGGATTTTTCAGTGGATGAGGAATTGCCTTTATGATCACATCCGTAGCCCAGAGGGTAGTGGTCAATGGTTCAATGTCTGGATGTACACCAGTAACAAGTGGTGTCCCATACTGGGACCAGTACTATTTAATACCGTCACTGACGACATAGAGAGTAGGATTGAGTGTTCTGCCAGCAAGTTTGCAGATGGTACCTAGCTAAGTGGTGCAGCTGACATGCCTAAGGATGCCATCCAGAGGGATTTGGACAGGCTCAAGAGGCAGGCCCATGCTGAGAGAGTTGGGGTTGTACAGCCTGGAGAAAACTCCAGGGAGACCTTTATGTGGCCTTTTAGTTCTTAAAAAGGGTCTATAGGAAAGATAAAGAGAGGCATTTTAGCAGGGCCTGTTTTACCCCTCGATAGGATGAGGGCTAATGATATTAAACTGAAAAAGGGGAGATTGAGGCTGGACATGAGGAAGAAATATTTTACAGTGAGGGTGGTACAACATTGGCACAGGTTGCCCAAAGAGATGGTGGGTGCACCATCCATGGAGACATTCAAGGCCAGGCTGGATGTGGTTCTGAGGAACCTGATCTAGTTGAAGATGCCCCTGTTCATTGTAGGGGGGTTGGACTAGATGAACTTTGAAGGTACCTTCCAACCCAAACTATTCTATGATTCTATTCTATGATTCTATGATTTTGTGTTAGGAAGAAAACAATAACACAATTGCAGTTATGCAACAATATAAGAAAGTCAAACTTGCATCAGACCCTCGACAGCTGAGTACACACACCAAGGAAAAAAATCTCATGAAGAAAAAAAAACAACAAAGAAACAAGGAAGAAAAAAAAATACAAAAAACAAATTACAACGACCTTACTCTGACATACTGTACCACAAGTCCCCAGCTACAATATAACTTAATACTTTCTCTGAAATATTTTCTTACAGCACTCCATCTTCCAACCAACCTTATAAAACATAATAAATGCCTGACTTCTTCTGGAGCATATGTTGGAAATAAAGAAAACTCGAATATGTTATTTCTTATAAAGACCAGAGAGGGTGTTGTGACCAGTGGAGTGCCAAAATGACATTTGCACTTCAGTGACAAACAAGCCTAAGTGTGTTAATAAAGCCCCTGTGCTTTTCATTGCTACTAAGGTAAAGACTGCCCTCTGGAGCAGGTCTGGAGAAAGATCAGACCTGCAAATTCTACTCATACACTGCAAAATCACCATCAGTCCTACCTATATTATAGTTGAGGAGATAGGTTGAAAGATTTTTGGCTAATTGTTATTTTCACATCTAGTTTTTGTCAGAATAACTAAATCATGTTTTCCAATATGCAGACCCAGCAAAGGTGGTGACAATATTTAACAATCATTGTATCAATGGTCTGGCTCTCCGATAGGTACCTTTTCTGTATGGATTTCACCCAGACCCATCATCTGTCATGCTGCAAAATAATCTTAGTGCTAGTTGAGATGGGCATTCCCAACACATACAAGGCACCTGATTTTCCTCTGTTTTTCTCCCAACCTGGAAAAAAATAATTTCAGTGCCAGTGAAAAAAACAGATTATCAGTCTGGTTAAGTTTGAAAAATCCAAACCTCAAAGATACTTTGAAGATTTGAAACAGACAAATGAACAAAATTTGTGTTTCTGAACATGTACTTTCATTGGGGTTGGAACTAGATGATCTTAAGGTCCTTTCCAACCCTAACTATTCTATGATTCTACGATTCTATGATTTAGAGTCTGACTTTACTCGCTTCAATGTTAGGCTTCATAAAAGCTTAATTTTTACAGATTTTGGCAGCAATATGGTTCAAGGTGTGGCTTTGCATTTCTAGCCTGTACATTGCTTCATGAGGAGGCAGGCAGCACTTCAGCTCAGTGTAAAGAAAGTCATATCAGGAATTTATCCTACTTTAAAGAATATATAAAATACTCCCTTTCCTTTGGTAATGTTTCTTTCAAGGCAGGTTGGATCACTCATCTACAGCAGCATGAGATTTTGGCAGCGTCATCCCCAACTGCCTGGGACCATCACAATATCGGAAAAGAAGACCCACCAGTGAGACCCACCAGCAGTTCCCCTCTTGGCTCATACTTGGACACTGCCTTTAACATGGTGCTGAACACTAAGATAGGAAATCAGGCCTCGAGACATCAGAAAGACACAGCTGCACATGTAAAGAACTGATGACAACAGAAACCCAGACTTCCAGAGCAGCCTGATGTCAAGACCCTGAAAGCAGTAATGGGCCTGATCACCCCCTCCTGCACATCTGTGTACCCCCACTGAAGACCAGACCTCTACATTTGCACTGTGCTCTACGAACACCCTGAACTGGCTGTGTTGCAGCCAAGCCTGGGGGCCATGGACCCTACTGAGCTGGACCCTGACCCACAAAAGACTTCCTGCCTGCCTTGTTTGTCTGGATACTTTGTGGATGCTGATTGCCATTCCCCAAGCTGATCCTGCTCGCTGTGGGATAGTCTCTTGCTGACTGTCTCTATCCTGACAGTCACTTTATCCGCTGTGGCTCCTGGCTCTCTGTCCCTTAAAGAGCAGCCAGCCCCAGCTGCTCCTTGATAGTTGAGAAGCAATTGCAGTATCTTTTCTGTAGATAGGAGCCAAGACCTGATACTTTCTTGATGATAGGAGATCAGGTGATGATAGCAGAGTCTGAAATTAAGCACAGAAGCAAGAAAATCATGTGTGGCTCTCAAAAGCTCATGCACAGTTTGGACTAAATGGTGGTTCTTTCAAGTACCTTGCTTGGCCAGGAGATGCCAATACATCCATCCCTCTAGTATGTGACATTTACCCACTAGAAGGGCCTTCTGGAGAACCTTTCTGAGACAAAATCATCTTTGTGCAAAGCAGACAGCATGCTGTGTGCCCAGAGGAATATATGCCCATGTGAAGGCAGGGAATGTACATGGATTTGTACCACAGCCCCTTGCTTTTCTGCAGTCCCCAAGATGTTGCAGAAGAGCCCAGAAACATTGTTCTACACAAGTGTTTCATGCTACTTCCAGCAGAGACTGAAATCTGCCTTCAGGGCACTGGATTTTACTTCATAAAAAGAAAACACTCCTTGGAGAAGAAAGTGCTTCTCTTCATTTCAGTCCCAAAAGATCAAACCATGATCTTCCAGGAAAAAAGACAGAGCGCAGCTACCCTACACTTTGGCTAAGCATGCTGATCAGGAAATTTCCCAAGTTTGAAAGTAGTAAACTTTTTCATTTCAGGCAGTACTTTTGTTTTAGACTTTTTTTATTAATAATACACTTGCAGATTTTATAAATCTCTTTACTGCTGCTGTCTGGGTAATAGCACAAAGTATTACAATTTAGCTCTGTTTCCCCCCCACTTCTATCCCAATCTCGGAAAACAGAAGTAAAAAGAAAAAAACCAACACTGCCATCATATAATAAAAAAATAGCAGTGCAAATTGGAATTCTGTTTGATCAAGTAACACCACTTGTAGCAGGAAATGTAAAGAAAAAGAAGGAAAAAAACAGTGCTCATTCATTCTCTTCTGGGTATATTGTGATTTCTCAGATCTGAATATATAATAAAACCCATGCATCTGGTCCATGCCCCTGAATTCCTTGATATACAGCAGTTATTCTAGCTGTTCAGTAGAGCTAAGAGGGAACTCTGCTTCTCAGCAGAAATCAAAAGCTTCCCAAGCTGTTAAAATACCTCTTGCCCAGTAAAACCAACAGAGCCCACCGCTGCTTCAGTCCTTTTGCCTAAAAAACACAGCTGATTCTCTGTACACTGGAAGTTCATTTTCTCCTTCTCCATTCAAAGGCTGTGACTAATATCACAGAAGCCTCTTCTGGGATGAAGTCCCTGTGTAGTAGATGTGGGATGTGTATGTGTATCAAAAGCGACTGCTGTTTCTCCACTAAGCCTGTGACTTGGTGACTAATAGAAGAGAGAAGCATCTTCTCCATTCTATAAGAGAAGTGAAGCCCAGCCAAGAGGAAGAGTAGGGTAGGTTTCAACTACTGTGGGCCACCTAAGACTCTGTCCAAGCAAGATATTCAAACTTACCCTTGTCAGAGAGATAAACATCTCCAGAGGGCAACTCATCTCCCCATCTCTAAAACCACCTCTAGAAATCATAGGATCATTTAGGTTGGAAAAGACCTTTGAGGTCATTGAGTACAACAATTAACCTATTCACTGATGGTGACTCAACCACTTCCTTGTGCAACCTGCTCCAATGCTTGAGAAAGAAATGCTTTTGGTGAAGAAATTTTTCCTAATATTCAATCTAAAACTTTCCCGGTGCAACTTGAGGCAGTATCACTCCCTTCATACCACTTATTACTTGGGAAAAGAGACCGGCACCCACTTTACTATATCCTCCTTTTGGGTAGTTGTGAAGAGCAATAAGGTATTTGAAATGAGCCTCCTTTTCTCCAGACCAAACAACTCCAGTTCCCTCAGCTGTTCCTCATCAGAATTGTGCTCCAGACCCTTCACCAGTTCTGTTGTCCTTCTCTGGACCCGCTCCAGCACCTCAGTGTCTCCCAGAACTGAACACAGGATTCAAGGTGCAGCCTCACCAATGCCAAGCACAGGGGGATGATCACTTTTCTTTATCAGCTGACTGATAACTCAGCATCACACAGCCACTCACTGAACCCATCTTCTCCCCTCCCAGGATAGGATGGGGAGGAGAATCAAAGGAATGTAAAACCCGAGGGTTGAGATAAGAACAGTTTAATAACTAACGTACAATATAATATACTTACATAGAATATAAAACTAAAAGAAGAAAAAGAAGAGGAAGAACCCAATAAATTGCAGTGATGAACAATACAATTGCTCATCACCTGCTGACTGATATCCAGCCCTACCCGAGCAGTGATCTGTCCCTTCCAGGTAACTCCCCCCAGTTTATATACTGGGCATGACGTATTGAATGGAATACTGGGCAAAGGGGTATGGAATACCCCTTTGGTTAGTTTGGGTCAGTTGTCCTGTCTCTGCTCCCTCCCAGCTCCTTGTGTCCTTCCTCATTGCAGAGCATGAGAGACTGAAAAGTCCTTGATCAGGGTAACTGCTACTGAACAACAACTGAAACATCAGTGTGATATCACATTGTTCTCAGACTGAAGCCAAAACAGAGCACTGCACCAGCTACTAGGAAAAAAATTAACTCAATCCCAGCCAAAACCAGGACAGTATCCACCCCTTATTCCATACTATTCATGTCATGCCAGGTCTCACATTCTCACATTTTCCATCATCACCTTTCCTATCCTTTGAGATATATGTATGTATGTAATAGATATATATACACACACACACACACACACATATCATTCCCATAGTTTGTGGACCATCCCTACAAACATTCATTGAGTTCATTCAGTCCATGTCTTGGGGCTCCATCTGTCATGAGTCTCTCCAGGCAGGAAAGATGGATGGTGTGTGGTGGTGGATTGTTGCATGCTGAAGCTTATTCCGATTCCATCACCACTCCACTTGCCCGGTTCTATCAAAGTTTGTGCTTCATTAATATGATGATCAAAAGGAGTCAGGTTCAGACCCTCCAAATCAGAGCAGTGAAGATGGGTGCCATGAGGCATCCAGCACAGTTATGGGTGTATGGCCACCATGGAATTAATAATATCCAGTGTATACAGCATCATACAGTTCAGTTCAGTGGCTATTCCCACCCAAGATTAAATCCCCTTGAGGTATACACTGGACTTTCTCATCCTCCCATATTACCAAGCATACCCAGGTCCTTGAGCGAAAGCAATCCCACAAGTGGTTTTGCCTTTGCCCCAGGCAGGAATAACCCAGACTGTTTTCCCCAGCAGGTAGGTTCTTTGGTAGCTTGTTGTACAGTGGGGCCTCCTCAGCAAGTGTCACCTCCTCCTCTGGTGACATTCCAAAATCTTTGCCCTCTGGCCAGTCTGTGGTGACTTCTAGGATTCCTGGATGACTGGGATTTCCTATTTGAAATCATTCTTCTTCTGGGTCACGTGATAGAGAGGGCTTACAGTCAGACTGCAATTTGGGATGTGAATTCTCCAGAGCCCCACAACACCTAAGAAAGCTTGTGTTTCTTTCTTGTTATTTGGTGGAGACATTGCTGTTATCTTGTTGATCACATCTGTGGGGATGTGGAAACACCCATCTTGACATTTTATTCCCCAAAACTGGCTCTCCTGTGCAGGTCCCTTAACCTTACTCTGTTTTATGGCAAAACCAGGCTTCAGAAGGATTAGGATTATTATCTTTTCTTCTGCTGTAATGCCACACAGGATAAGGTGCAGGTCCCTTAACCTTACTCTGTTTTATGGCAAAACCAGGCTTCAGAAGGATTAGGATTATTATCTTTTCTTCTGCTGTAATGCCACACAGGATAAGGTCATCAGTGTATTGCAGGTGTTCTGGAGCCTGCCCTTGTTCCAGTGCAGTCTGGATCAGTCCATGGCAGACGGTAGGGCTGTGTTCCCACCCCTGGGGCAGTCGGTTCCAAGTGTACTGGATGCCCCTCCAAGTAAAAGCAGACTGTGGCCTGCACTCTGCTGCCAAAGGGATTGAGAAAAATGCATTGGCAATATCAATGGTGGCATACCACCTGGCTGCCTTTGACTCCAGTTCATACTGAAGTTCTAGCATGTCTGGTACGGCAGCACTCAATGGTGGTGTGACTTTGTTCAGGCCATGATAGTCTTCACTCTCCATTAGACTTTTGCACTGGCCATATGGGGCTATTGAAGAGTGAGTGGGTCCTGCTGATCACTCCTCAGCCTTCCAGTAGACGGATCAGTTCATGGATGGAAATTAGGGAGTCTTGGTTAGTATGATTGTGCTCCTGGTGCACTGTTGTGGTTGCGATTGGCACTTGTTGCTGTTCGACCTTCAGCAACCCCACAACAGAGAGACCAGACAAGGTAGACAGCTGTTTCATTTCCTCTGTCTCTAAAGCAGCTATTCCAAATGCACATCAGTACCCCCATCAGTACCCTCTCTTGAGATAGTCGATGCCATGGATGCACAGAGCCTCTGGGCCACACAGTGCTTTTTGCACTCCTTCCCAGTCAGGCTGATTTCAACCTCCAGTACAGTCAGATGTTGGGATTCCCCTGTCGCTCCAGAAATACTAATGTATTCTGACCCTTGATGGTATTAGGGTACATTGTGCACCAGGGTCTAATAGGGCCTTATACTTTTGTGGCTCTGATGTGCCAGGCCATCTAATCCATGTAGTGCAGTTAACACGGTTGTCCCTCTCCTCCACCTGGCTGGAGGCAGGGCCCCTCTATGCATGGTCATAAGCTACTCCGCTTCCTTCTTGTAAAAATGGATTAGAATTCATTATTATAGGATGAGGTGTAAGGTCATCCTTCCCACTCTGTCTGGGAAGCTCTCCACTGGAGACTGGAGCAATGACTCTTCTGGAAGAACCCTCATTTGTGGTTGGTTTTCCTTGCAAAAGAAGGAGGTTCCTTCCATATCCTCCTTCTTAACAGGAAGGACAGTTACTGTCAATAGCTGAGATGTTGGTCTGTACAGGTAAGGAGTAGGATCTCTCCTCTTTTTGCTGCTGGAACTCCTGGAACAGTTTCTCACATCAGACAGCTTTTCCATAGCTGAGATGTAAGACTGTTGGGAGGAAGAGTATTTCTCTATATTACTGGAGTTGGCAAGTGAGTTCATTCACCACTGGTGCCTCTGCATCTTCTCCAGTTCATTACTGCCAGTGAGCTGGCATATGACAATAGTGTACTTCATACCAATTTCTGTCACAACTTGTACACTGGATGACATATCCAGGCCACTAGTTCCATTGTCCTAACATCACCTGGATGATGGCTGAAATCTTTTCATACAGCCCAGAGATCACTCAGGGACAGGGACTGAGAGGTTCCCTCTGCTTCTACCTCTTCCTCTGCTGTGCTGGCCCTGCCTCATCCTCTTTCACTACACGAGGTAACTTCAGTGTCCATTTCTTCCCTGTACAGGGATGACTAACAGTGGCACGGACTGATTCTTTGGTGCAGCTGCAGTGCCAGCTACCAGGCTTGGAGTAGTAGTCCAATCCCTGTTGTCAGGCTTGGAGTAGCTGTAGTATCTGTCACTGGGGTTGGAGTGGACGCAGTGCTTTTTGCTGGGTTTGGAGTCGCTGCAGTGCCTGTTGCTGGGATTGGAGTGTCCATGACACTGCAACTAGTGTCTGTAACTGGGGTTGGAGTTGCTGCTGTGTCTGTTGCTTTGTCTTCAGATCCAGAGACATCTTTTTCCCCCTGAGGGTACTTGGTAGTGTTGAGCAGAGCTCATTAGGCAAGGGCCAGGCCCTAGCAGGTTGCGGTGATTTGTCCCTCTCTGGTGGTGCCAGGACCACAGCACACCTTGTCTAAGTGTTTTACTAGTTTTTCTGGATTTTACACTTGTTCAGGGTGGAGGTGCCACTGGCCTTAGTGCTTGTCCATACTGTCCTGCACATCCTTCCACTCATGACTGTCCAGCCTCAGGGAAGAGCTCTTGGTGGCCTTCTTAGATAGTTGTTTAACCTTAAGCAAGACCTGAATCATGTGCAGCAACATGCTGGATCCCAGCAAAAGGACCAGGTGGGCTTCAAGGGTATTCAAAGGATATTAAAATTCTTTGAAATTCTCAAATATTAACATAAATAGCAAGCAGCTGGGTTGCATGATTGCGTAGATTGATGCTAAGCTGCTGGAAACCATCTATGTGTGAGAGGGCGTGTGCTTCAGTTAACCCCGCTCCTCAAAGAGAGTCCTGAAGATCCCCAAATGTGGAAATAGCTTTGGCTGTGCAGAGGTACTATCCACTGGGTCAGTGGTGTAGCAGGGTTTTATTTGTGACAGCAGACACAGCTCTGCACTTCTTCAGGACAGTGAGGAACAATGTGGAGCATTATTTCACCCACAAAGGTAACTCTAAAATACAGGTACTAATGCCCATGGGTGCAGTGGGGCAGACAAGTGACTGATGTTGGTTGCTGTAGCATGGAAGGGGGAGCAGTGCTACAGTTCTAGTTGCACTGTTGCTTGTAGAAGCATAAACTATGGTGGCTTGGGTGTCACAAGTACAATTTTGCCCAGACCACTCATTAGCTTGGAGCTTTCCAGGAGTGCTTCAGCAGCTGAGCAGTACCAGTCCTGAGTGGCAAAGGGACTTTGCAGTCACCATTGAAATAATAGTTTCTGTTCCTTGTTTCGGGGCTTGGGATTTTGCCTGCTCAGTCAGGGGGATGGAATCATCTTTGCTTGGGAGGAAAGAAGGTGGTGAGATGGTGGCCTGGCAGCGCCATGTGCTCCAGCAGGCCAGGAGGGAAGGGGCTGGCAGTGGCTGGGGGCTTCTCTGTGCAGGCAGTGGCACACTGCGCCCAGGCGGGAGCTGCTGAGGTCAGCAGAGCTGGGGATGGGCCCCACACACGGTGTCATGGGCTGGTTCCGTGGCAGGGCCTGCACCGGGCCTGGGCTGCCCCTTGAACTTGGTTGAGAAGGGTGAGGGGTTGGTCTCTTCTTCCTGGTAACAAGTGACAGGACAAGAGGAAACACCCTCAAGCTGCAGCAGGGGAGGTTTAGGCTGGAGATTAGGAACAATTTCTTCACCAAAAGGGTGGCCAGGCATTGGCACAGGCTGCCCAGGGCAGTGATGGAGTCACCTGGAAGCATTTACAAACTGTGTATTTGATGCCCTTAATGACACGGTTTAGTGGTGGCCTTGGCTGTGCTGGCGAATGGTTGGACTTGATGATCTTAGAGGTCTTTTCCAACCCACCTAATTCTATGATTCTACGAGTAGAGAGCCTGTGTAACGTCTTGTGCTGTAACCTGCTCGTTTGGTTTTGTAGGGACTTGGATGCCACAGTGCTCTCTTCCAGGTTTGTCAGGGTAATTTCCAGCTCTGTCACGGTTCTGGTGCGGTGATCACAGTGGCCCCAGCACCTTCACTCCTTGCTCCAATGGGTGAAAACTCCGGATGGAGCTCAGGGAGCACACTGTGTGGTCAGTGCAGGGCATCCTCAGACCTTCCCTTGCTGCTTCCTGCCCACTGTCAGCTGCTGTCCATAGCCATGCTGTCCCCTTACATCTGCCCCTCACACAGCGTTTCCTAGTGCTCGGTCAGGCAGTGCAGCACCATCCTCTTCCTTTTCTTTGGTGGGATATTGTCGTGCCGGAAAGATTCTTGTTCCTTGGTGGTGCTGGCTGGCAGAGGGTGCTTGTCCCACTTGCAGCCTGCCTCTCCCAGTCTGGGCAGACCCTGGCAGGAGACGAGGCCCAGCGGCAGTTGCAGATGGGTCAGAAACACCCTGGGCTGCCTTTGCAGTGCCTTCTGCACCAGTGTGGCTGTGCAGGGTGGATGATGATGGAAAGCAGCCGGAAGGCTGGCCTGGGGACTCCGCAGTGGCAAGTGGGTCAGAACCACCCTGGGCTGCCACTGGGGACTCAGCAGTGGATCCTCCAGAGGAGCTGTCTGGGCATCCATGTAGGGACTCCACGGCCCTGTCCCCTGGAGCCTCTGAAGTCTCCTCAGAGCTCTACACTCAGCTCTCCAGAGAGCTCTCCTCAGAAGTCTCAGAGGGGTTCAGTGCTGGCCAGGGCGGGAGGTCTGCTGACACCCTGACCGGCTCCCCCTGTGGGTCCTGCAAGGGGGAAGCTGCCACCTCCCAGAAGGGGTTGGCATCCCCCAGCGTCGGTGCCACCGGGAGGCCTGGGATCTCCTGCACTGCACCCAGTGCTGCAGTAAGTCAGGGGCTTGGCTGAAGGAAGCGGTGCTGGCAAAATTGTCGGGGCCATTGCAAAAGGTGTTGTCACCATCCTCCAGCTCCATCCTGCTGCTATCCTCTGCCCTGTACACCAAGAGGTGGGGGAGCTTGCTGAGGGAGATGGTTAGGATGGTTCTTTTGGGACATTGGCGACTGTGTCCTTGACAACACCCAGCCCCACCACCACCCATGGCTCTTTGGGGTACCCGCCCCTCAGCACATACTTGGAGAGGTCGAGGAGCTCATGGAGGACCTCGGTGGAACAGCTGGGAACACTGGTGGTCACAGTGGTGTCCTCAATGTCCAGTAGCTGCGGCGGCACTGCCTGGTCCAGTGGGCAGTCTCCATTCGCCACGTGCTCCAAGAAATCGAAGAACTCAGTGAGGAAGTCAGTGACGGCGAGGCTGCTGGGGAAATGGAAGACGTTGGGGAAAGTGTCCTCACTGTCCCCTAGCCCCACCACCACCATGCTGCCACCCTCCACAGCATACTCAGAGAGTCCAGGGAACTTATGGAGGAAGCTGTCCCAGCTGGGGACATCACAGATGGTGTCATGTCTGTCCACGGTGGTAGAACAGGCCAGCTGATGTTTGAAGGTGGTGTCTGCTGGCTGCTCAAGAAAGACCTCAGTGAAGGTGGCTGGGCCCTGCTCGGACACTCCCCCAGGGCTGCTGGGGTGGTCACAGCAGCTGAAAAAGCAACCAAAGCCAAGCCAAGCCAAGCCTGGGGCGGTGAAAGCTTTGCTCAGCTTGGCTGCCCACTCTCAGGCTCCTCAACCCACCAAGCTTCACCTCTGGGCGTCATGGTGGTTATGGGGGTTGGCAGAGCTGGGGCAGGCTGGTGGGGACTGGTGGTGGGGATGCTGTTCTTCATGGCTGCCCTGTCCTTGCTGGAGGCCACCTCCTATCCATGGGCACAGGGGAGCTATGCCATGGGTGGGAGCAGCATCGCAGGGGGAAGCTGTAGCAGCTGCCCTGGGGCCCTGAAAGGCCCTGACACCCCCTGCGTTAGTTGGTAGGGGACAGGCTGGTCCTGGGCAGGCTCCAAGGGCTTGTGGCACTTTTGGGTTGTTCTTGTCCTCCCCCCTCTCTGGTCTGGGCCATGGCTCAGCCTCAGTCTCACCGTAGTGGAAGCAAAGCTGTGACATTCATACGCCCCTTTCCAGGCTCTTGCCACAAGCAGAGAAAAGCACTGGCAGGGAGCAGGGACATGAAACACTGTGGGACAGCTCTGCCAGGGATGCTGCAACGCCCGGAGTGCTGCGGGAAGGTTTCTGACTTGCAGCAAATCTCATCACTGGAGGTGACTGACCCTCCCCGGATGGCATCTTTGCTGACTCTTGTCACCCTGTCACTGGCGCTTGGGATCCCGGCTGGTGGGACTCATAGGGCATGTTAGGAAACTTCCCTGTCCCCTAACTATTAGATCAAACAGTCTTTAAAGTATTAACATGTAGATATATATATGTATATACAGGTATGTATATATATCTACACATATATATATACACATATATATATATCTACACGTATGTATGTATATACACATATATACATGACCACCAATGTGTATGTGCACATATATATACACAGTCCCTTCGACACATCTTTGAAACCCTCCCACTGTCACATGGCACCATTAATCAGTAACTTTTGCAAGACTGGCTCCAGGGACATCTGGATCAATAGACAACAGCAGGACTGCAGCAGAAATAGTTTTGCCTGGCAAAGTTTTACTAGGACTAGTAATTGCTAGTGAGGGTGCTTGTGATTAGTCCAACTGTGTGGTACCTGACCGTTTGAAGGATATGAGAGCCCTGTGTAAAACCACCTTTGGGGTTCCCCAGTTTTGCTGGGACACCCTTGTAATTGTATACGTTGCCTCCCAGCTTCTCGTCACAGCCAGCACTGGCCACTTGTGAATTCTGGTGACAGTTTGACACCCTGAAGATCCACACTGCCAGCTTGTGGGTCAGTTCACCTCGAGGAACTCAGGTATCAGTCAAGCAGGAACAACATCCTTGTAGTTCCCAAAATAGTAATTTGACACAAAACAGATCACCTTCTCGTTTTGGCTGTGGTTACAGTAGGACAGCACCACTACTTTGGAAGTGTAGCATGACAGCTAGCACACAGATCCAGGTTCTGCTCTGAAATACACACAGAAATATGTGTATTAGAAACAAAACAAAAAGCCAAACCCACACATATTTCAGACGAGACTTGAGTTGGCTTTAACAGTCATGTTAAGTGTGTCCCCAACACTAGAAGCACCTCAGGCTGCAGTGCTTTTATAGTGAGAGAGAGAACACTTCTAAAGAGAGATGCGAGGCTTCCATCTTCCCCATGGCTACTCAGAACCCAGACCAGGTACAGTCAGAACAAACAGGAATGGAATGTTTTTGCTCTGATTTTCATTTACTTTATTTAGTTCTAATTAAGTCTTCCCTTCAATTCCAGATTATTCCCTTTTTTTAAGGTTGGTTTTTTTGAGACATCTGTGTCAGCTTTTGTCAAGATGCTATTTAGAAATGCAATATAGACATGCCAGGGAATCCACAATGCTAAAATCATGCCAACTTTATTTATGAACACAGATTCGAGTTTATACACGTACAGTAAACAAAAAGAAAAAGAACTGTTTTAAAGAAATAAAACCTCAAGGAGGTGCTGATTTCTTCTCCCTGGGATCCAGAGACAGGATGCCTGGGAGTCAGGGAGGCTCACAGTTAATATTAGGAAACATTTCGTTACTGAGAGGGCGTTCAAACACTGGCACGCTTCTTAGAGAGGTGATTGAAGCCCCAAGCCTATCGGTGTTGAAGAGGCATTTGGACAATGCCCTTAATAACATACTGTAACTTTTGGTCACCACTGAACTGGTCAGCTAGTTGGACTGGATGATTGTTGTAGTGGAAGGGGACTTCCACTGAACTGTGCAATGCTGTGCTGTGCTGTGCTGTGCCATTCTGTTCTGTTCCGTGAACTGGCCATGAATTGAATAATGAGACAGTTGTTTGCCTGAAATATCAGGTGTGTTTTGAACTCCAGAAACATTTTCAAGACGCACAAATGTAACAAGTGGAAACAGGATTTCATTTAATTTCATTTTGGGAAGAAATTCTTCCCTGTGAGGGCAGTGAGACACTAGCATAGGTTGCCCAGAGAAGCTGTGGCTGCCCCATCCTTGGCAGTGTTCAAGGCCAGGTTGGATGGGGCTTTGGGCAACCTGGTCTAATGGAAGGTGTCCCTGCCCATGGCAGGGGGGCTGGAATTAGATGGTCTTTAAAGTCCCTTCCAACCATGTGTATTTCATATGGTATATGGCACTCCCCTAAGACACTGACTTCATTGCAAACAAAGAATTTTCACTTTTGCCCCAGATGAATTCTGGAAAAAGAGAGGTGAGATTCTTTTATACACGTTAGGCAAACTTTTTCTTTTCACTTCTTCTCCCTTTCTGAAATCTTGCTTTCCCTCTCCACTGAATGAAGTTGTTACGTTTCACAGGGTCCTGTCAGAACAACTTTGGGAAGTGGCCTTAACCCCCTAAAAAATTCCAGGACTCAAATGTGTGTTGTGGCCACATGGGGGAAATGCTAGCACACAAGCAGAAATGTCAATTCCTCCCCAGCACATCCTAAACAAGGAAATCAAATGATTTGACAAACTGTGCACTTGAGCCTATGGTAGAGATTTTCTAACTGTACTATAAACCAGTTAAGCAAATGGGAAAAAAACAATATACATTTTGCCATACTAAATGAGGGGTTAGATAACTTGACCCTTTATGACTTTGAATCTCCCTCCTAAGATTCAAAGCCATGTGTCAAGCGAATGCTCTTCATCATCACTTTTTGGTGGTAGGAGACATGTCTCATAGAAGCTGGGTAATTTATCCAGGATGTGATAGGAGTAGCATGAGTTTAACAGACATCAGGATACCTCTTAACAAATGGCTCCATCTCCTCAGCCCAGGCTAGAGTGCCAGAAATGAGCTCAGCAAAGAGAGAAAAATTGAGAAAAGATGTTTTCCTCGTAAGCTGCAGATCAGCCCTTGAAGGCTGACACACAGAGGTCTGTGGAAGAGGTACACAAACACAATATTTATGAAGCAAAGCTCCACACAGCTAAAGCTGACAGCACACTGTGGGCAAATTACAGTGGTCCCCATGTCTCAGTAACTTACAAAAAGACACTTTAAAGGGGACTTTTATAACCTGTTTTCAAGGATTACTTTTATCATTGCATGTGCTAGACTAGGAATTGAAAAAAGGCCATTAACATTGTGCATTCCACCTTCCTATCGCAAACCATCATGTTCTGCATCCATGATGGTAGTAGTTCTGAAAACTTCATCCTACAAAGCACCTTTCTGCCTTTTTTTTTTTTTTGGAACAGTATCACCAGTAGCCATGATAAAACAACCCTTTCCAATCTTTTTTCCTTCTACAGATGAACAATTTATTAAAACCAAAAATGCTTCTACAGTGATTTGGGAAATGAGATGGGGACATAATTTATTTTTCCCTCTTTGGAGAGTCCTATGCAGTTATCTCTGATATGAATGCACCATTAAGAAATACAGGAGGCACAAGATTATCCGAATGCAAAGAAAAGAAGGTTTTGGCGAGGTACAAGGGAAACGTATTTTCATCTTTCACCTGTGTGGCTCCCTACAAATGCAGGAGTTATGTGCCATCTTGTGGACAGATTGACATGCCAGATTGCATTTGCAGAGAACTTTCGATGCTTTCTACAGGGAGAAAATTCAATACAAGAATAAAAACAGAGTTGGAACCCAGCTAAACACCCTCACTAAAATGCAAAGCTATGCGGTATGCTACAGTAATCAGCAGCAAGCAAGGTCATCTCTCTCTGGTATGGCAGCTTTCCACTGCTGCTTGTAGGAGGAAAAATAAGTTTTCTGTGGAGAGGGATGAGTCTTCAGGGAAAAAACCTTCAATCACGAGATGTTCACAGCAAGAAATGAAAAAACACCATTCCAGCCCCTGACATCCACCAGGAACACAGGAAGCGAAAGAATTAGACTATATCATGAAAATGTTACTCTGCTCTGCCTGCTTGTGTACAGGATATATAAAAATAAGTAATTTTTTTTTCCTCTTTTTTCTTTGTACTTTTTTAATATTATTTTTTAATTTATTTTTTGCCAATTAAGCCAACACCAGGCTGAACAGAGGCTGGGGCAACAGCAGACCTATCAGTTACAAAACCCAAATACCACTTGTATCGTTTGGACTACATCTCCAAAACAGTACTAACTTAGAGATGCTCTGTCATAACAAAAGAAAAAGAAAAAAGAAGACCTAACATAAAAAGATAACTTAGGAACAGGAAAAAGTAGACGGATTCAGAGTTAGGGAGAAAGTCCTTTCAGATCATAAAAAGTATGGGTAGATTCATTTCCCATGAATGAGTTGGTAGCCTGTGTGACAATAGAAATGTGATGCAGATCACTTCTTTGCAAATTTTTATGACAATGAAGATTGAATGGCTGTCACAGAAAAGGACTGAGATTTCATGCCACAGTGGATAGTGTCCCATCTCCTGAACACATTGACTTCTCTGTCACATCTGCAGGTGACTTCTTGCTTGCTTTTAATTTATATTACTAATATTTAAACAGATTCATTTGTCTCTGTGCACTTCAAAACATAGTCCTCAGGGCTAAAACACTGTGTGAAAGGCCATGTCAGGATTAAATGGGATTATTTTAATTATAGCTTATTCAGAAGGGAAAATAATGAATTTTGGCTAAAATTTTCTTTCTTTATCCTTCTTTTTTTCTTCTTCGGACATGAACTGCAGCTTACAATGTAGTTTTGGAGATCTGCAAGTGTAAAATTACCATAGCACAGTTTTTCACATTTGACAAAAATCTCTTCTGTATGTAACATGTAACTTTACTTTATATTATATAAGACATAAATCCACTGAGTTAAATTTTCCAATTACTACCTGTCTAGAGGAACTGCAGCAGGACCATATGAAGTATTTGAGTTTTACTGGAGAAACATAATTATAGTTGTGTTGAATGCATTCCTATCACATCCTGACTAACAGTTTATATGCTAAAAAGAAAAATGCTTAATTCATAAGAGCTTTATGTTTCATTTACATTTTTCTATGCAGTTGGAAAAGTGCATAAATAATGTGTTCCTCTAAGGTAATATATGAATTCTGGTAAGCTATTCAACTTTCACTCATTATAAAGAGAGAAGCATGCCTTGATCACCTGAGTCACCAAGCCAAGTACTGAAGAGTTGTATTCCAAATAAAATTCACTAAGTACAAGGGAGGTCCAGGTAATACAAAAGTCCTACTTCATATCTAGATTGTCCATAATTACCTTGACTTCAACTTCCTACAGCTGAATGTCCCTGCAGCCAAAGCTTTCAACAGCTAAAAGAATTAGGGACCTGAGCACTGATGGGATTCGGGAAGTTATCTCTGTTAATTGCCTGTAAATACTTGTGAAACTTTCCTTATGTAGTAAAACTCAGTAACAGTAAGATTACTAGAAATAATCAACCTTTATTTTGAATGTATGCCTGCCACTGCATTGCTGATGATGGAATTCAAAAAATAGCATCTTGAACCTCCGAAGGTGCTGGACATTTTCACTGTTGGAGCTGGGCTGTGAGTGCCTGAGACAGCTACCTGGAGATCATTATAGGCATAGAGAATTAGGTGGCTAAGCAAGCACAGCTTCCTGTGTTGGTGGGGCTGAAAGGAGAGGAGCTTGGCCTGACAAATTGGCAGAACAGCCCGTTCAGCCTACTAAGTACCCTGTGCTGCAGGCAGCAAGAAGTGCAGAGCTATGCTCCTTGTACAGAGCAAAGGGCTCTGCAATAACCTGCTATGGGCACCTAGTACACCAACATGCCTCTTTGCCTTCCCTGCTTCATGTCTAATTCTTTTGCACTCTGGAGAGCAGGGTGGTAAGTAACATGCAGTGTCTCAGTTATCTAAGTGATAAACCCTGCACAGGAATCCTTGTGTGTATGCAGATTTATGAGAACAGATTAGTGATAGCAAGGAGGTGAGGAAAGGTGCAAATACAACAAAGCCCAAGAATCACCAGTGTATTACTCATTTGCAGATCAGACACTTGCATCTGGTCTGCTCTTGATGCACTGTTTCCTTCTAAACATAGCCACCCCTCTCACAGAAAGCAGCTTTTGATCTCTCTCTTCTGTCTTCAGGTTGTGATCTGTGATAACTTATTTCTTTCTTTAAAATATCCAGCATCTGTCGATTCACTGTTGTGACTTCCACAACCCTGATGTCACAAGCAGACTGATAGCAGCAATCCCTGAGGCTTGTTCTGGTGATAAAAGCCTGTGCTGCTTCTCCTCCCTCCCAAGGTAATGCGGTGGGAGGGCAACTGATGGAAACAATTACTAGATTTTTAAAACAGTCAAATGCAAAAACTGAAATGCTCAGGCTGCTTGGATGCTTTTTGATACAGAGGCAATGAATATTACTGCCTGGGCTGTGAGTGGGAAAACGGCAAAGAAATTTAAACTGTGTACTCTCACTAAGTAGTGACCATGAGGGGGTCTTTGGATGGGCTGACCAACATCAGTCAGTTTTCATCCTGCTAAATTCTCAGAAAAGGTTATTTAAGATGATTTGTTTTCTTACACAAACACTAAGGCCATTCTTATCTGGCTTGCTTTTTTGAGGATTTCCTACTGCTACAGCAGATGACTGATGAAAACATCTCGGTTAATGATGGCCTTGCACTATTTCACAGACATCTGAAAGGAGAGGAGCATGGCCTAAACTGCAGAAAAAATGAGGAGAGCTAAATATACCACGGTTTGTCTGATTTCTGATGTTCTTCAGACATATCAATGACTTCCTACAGCCTACCCCAGTGAGTTCCCTGTTCCCTCTTTTCTTTGCACAGACTCCAGCTTTCAGAGACTTGATGCCTAGCAGGCACGGTAGGTCCCATTCTGATTGCCACATCATTTTGTGTCTATCTGGCCCACAGACGGCAGAAACTCAACAAAACAACAACTTAAGTAACAAGCTTCCTAACAGGTCTGCAAGTCAGATGCCCAGTTTGAGAGCAGTGAAGGGTACGTAACCACAGAAGGTACTTGGAAAATCCCATGCCATTGGACCAGGAAGGACATGAAGCTCAGTTGTTGAACTGCTCTGCATCCTTAAGCAAAAGTCATTTAAGACATCTCCTTTCACAGCATGAGATACCTGAGGCCAAGAGCATCCTGTATACTGCAGAAGCCACTGCTGGAACACCCAATAAAAATAATTAAAGTAGCAAAATTCCTTTTACTGTCAATCCAACAGGTGTCTCAGAGAGAACACATACCATCAATAAACCAGTGTTCCTAAGCCCCTACAGACCTACTGTGGAGTATGCTTAATACCACCTAAAAAGATTTGCCTCTACTGAGATCAGAGGGCACCTCTTTTGGTGTAATTGTGCACCTGGGATGTAATTATCTATGCCATTTCTGAAAAGGTGTGAAGACATGCAATACCAGCTGGAACGGCAAACATTAATGCCATTGCTAGAGTATTCAGAGGTTTGCTAGCAGCTCATTTGTGTAAGCTCTAGATTCCCACCACTCCTTTTTTGAAGCTGAGCTTCAAAGAGCAAAATATCATCACATTACAACACTAATAGGAAGGGGAAACGAGCCCATAAACCTGCTTGCTTTAAATTCTGAGTAGCAGCTTGTTTTGTAGTCAGCATTTCAGACTAACGTGAATTTTTCAGTACCTCTTATTTAAACTTCTGTTCCTCACCAAACCTGGAGGACATCAACATAGTTGTACTGACTTGGGATAAACCCAGTCCTGAGAACACCTGAGTTGACAACCTTTTTCTCTTACATTTAAAACCCAGAATATTTGCACCAGATTATATCCAGTAGGCTTTATACAAAAATTTTTGGTTTTTACACTGAAGTTTAGATATCACTGTGGTTTCAAAGGTGTGTAAAAAGCCTTGTCGGAAGTGAAGTATTTGCATATGTAAATTAATATCTCAACTACGAATGAAATCCTGTTTTCAACAGTTAAGCAGGTGGAAACAGTACTGAAGCAGATTGTCAGCCAGGAGTGGTTTAAAATGTTTGGAGCAATTGATTGAAAGCCTAGCTAATGTATATTTGCAAATACTTTCAGTGTAGAATATCAAAGGTATGTTTCTTGTGTGTGGACAGAGAAGATGTTGATGTCCGGAGAACAGGGTAAATTGGGTCCCACAGGCAAATGGAAATGATTTGCTAGTATTTGTCTCTGCCTGCAGTTCTGCACTGCTGTCCCTCTTACCACCCCTCTGCAGGGCCCCTTCACTATAGTAATAATGACATTCAGCTGGAAAGACTGGAAGCAAACATTGAAAAGCCTAAGCATTCTACTGATGACTTACTTGGTTTGTTTATTTGTTTTGTAAGCCATGTAGGCTACAGATGTAGCCTTGTTAAAATGCTGGGTGAGGAAGATGCTGGTAGACAGCCTGGGTAAGCCACCCAGAAAAGAATGGCCTTGGCTTTCAATGGGGAAGAATATTTCTGCTGAGTTGTTCTCACACTTTAGGATATTTACCTGGCAGTGTGACAAGGAAGACCCTTTCCTCCTTTATTATATGTGTGAAAAGTTTCTTGCAGAGCTTTTGGGCTGTACGTTGCCAGACAGGGACACCTCTACTGTATATGAGGTAGGTGACTCTGTATGTGTGTGGTACCACTGTTTGATCTGTGGTTACAATGATTTTTTCTGGAAATGCCTCCAGGGTGCTGTGGGACTGACCTTTTGGCTTATGTGCCTCTTTTCCACTGAGGCAATAACCGGAAGTGGGGCAGGGATTCAAGGATGTTTTTCTGTCTGTTTGTGACTCTTACCATGCCTGTTTTCCTTTCCATGCGTTAGTGAACAGAGATGGAGCTTAATTGACTGCTACTGCTTACTGCTCACCTGAAAAAGTGCTTGTTTTTTTAACTGAATAGCCTTCTGTTGTCCCCTCAAATACATGCATGTCAACTGACATGTATGTGTTGACCACCAGCAGACAAACAAGCTCCCTTGTTGAAAACTGGGATGTGTGGCATGTGCCTTAAGCTCCCCTTTTTGCTTCTTGGGGTGAAGGGAGTGTTACAGTAATTTCCAGAATTCTGGCAGGAATGGTATGGTTCAGAAAATTAAACTTTTTAAGTTTAGAATGAGGTCTGTGGTCAGGAGAGGTTTGAACAGAGTGCGAGGTTTGGAACGTATCAGACCCCTGAGACTGGAAGAGGGACGTGAGTGGAAGTACTTCTGTATTACTTGTCTCTGTATTAGTGTGGATGCACTAAAAAGTATCCTGCTTCTGGATCACAAGTAATGCAGTGTATAGTATAGTTATCCTTTCCCAGGCTTGAGCACATTCTCTAAGAGTGTCCAGTTGTCACCATAAGTTGTGTGTGTTAAGAAACTCTGGAAGCAGAAAAAGAACCCTCTTGGGCAACATTTTGGTAGTATACAGCAGAACTATTAGGTTTTGGCTTGGCATTCAATCAGATTGCTAGAAACAAAATAGAATGACCATTTACTATTACGAAGGTCTTGTTTTCATTTGAATATGTATTTTGGTTTAGGTTTCATTTGGTCACTTGATTCAAAGGAAGCCTATGTATGCCTCATTATTTGTCACCAAAATGTTCAAATGGATCTGAGTTGCACACAAAGTAACTTTATATCTACAACCAAATGTCTTCCCTTGAGCCTGCATCTGGAAGTGTGTGTTCTTTATAAACAGAAGTATAAATAAAATACTTAAAAATTGTGCTTTAGTGCTGTTGTCTATAATGGTGTGCATGCTTCCTGGTCAGGGTGGATGTTTCCAGTTGCTTGCAGCTTTGCTCTGCTGAGCTCATTTAGGCTGAAATAACCTTGGCTCCATTGCTGATCAGTCTTCACTGTGTTTGTAGAGAAGGTTATGTCCGCCTGCCTATAATGGTGCACAGGAAAAGGAGAAAAATTTTAAATTCATTCATTGGTTGTCCATCATGCTTCAGAGAGACTTGTGAAAAACCCTTGTGAATTCAATTCTTTTTTTAAAAAGCAAAACTTAACTGTGACATAAGTTCATTCTTGTTTCATTTTTGAGTGTTTGACTTTTATAATATACACCACACAAGTTGTATTGGAATTATCATTATATATATGGTATTCAACTTTTCTGTAAGCCTACTTTTTCAGTTATTCTTACCAAATGTCCATAATGAATCTGTTCTTAAACTACTTCAGTTCATACCTTAAAATTAAGTTTTCAATTTGTATCCTCTGAAATGCCTATTTAACTATTGAATAACCATTTCTTTATCTTGTGAATGATATTTGTTTGGTATTACTAGAACACGATGGTTATGAAATTCCAAGCCTAAGTGTTGCTGGGAATAATATGTAAAGGCTTTTCTGTTAGAAGGAAAGATAATTTTCTTTGCAGCAAACTCTCTTCTATTCCAAAAGCTGTAACTGAAAAACAGGTTAGAGATTACAGAAGAACCTTGTAGTTTATCAGTTCTGCCAAAATACTATCGGCTTCATCAGCCATCTGCAGGCTCTGAAATTCAGCAGTGCTGAGAGTTCTACTTACTGAAATTGAACTAATTATATTAATTTGTAATGATGGAAAACAAGCTTAACAAATATGTATATATCCTGAGCAGAATGTAGACCCCAAACTATTCTTTAATCCTGAGATAAGAGCTGTTCAGTTATTTTCTAACTGCATTTTAGATGGTTACCTGAGGGGTCATGCAGTAAATGTCCTACTTGCCCAATGCTGTGTGTGGATGTAGGTCCAGCAGTTCATCTTAAACTGGGCCTATGTCTGTTCATCACATGGAATATGATTCAATGTCTGGGAGAGTTAGAGACAAAGCCCATGGTGGCAAAATCACCTAACTGGAATACTGTTAAACTTTTTCACTTGGCTTTCCATTTTGCCAAGGACTGCTTTGGTTGGTAAAGCCCTGTCATGTTCTGCACTTGCTGGGCTTATTTGCAACATTAAAATTGGAGTACTATTGTCTTTACATAGATCTGTTCCCAGGTGTACAGTTCTTGAGTTGTTTTATTCTGTCTGGCTAGTGAAAGCTTGGGTTCTAAAAAGATATTATCTTTCATGATCTCATTGGCCAGCAATAAGAAGCTGGTATGTAATGCTCCCTGGGGGAGGAAGTTGTTTGTGGGATAAAAAGCCAGCCTCCACAGGGGATTCTAGGTAGGTCTTGCATCTAGACAACCTTGGGGCAAGGGACTCCATGTTCATAATACACAGATAGCTTCTGTTGGATGAAAACCTGAATTCTCTAGGGTAATATGTTACCTATAGAAGGCATCACCCAGATACTTGCTCTGCTTGCATGTATGCTGCAACTAGTGATCTGGAATGTTCAACTCCAAACTTTAGTCTGGAGCAAGTTTTAGTAATGTCCTGAATAGCCTGTATAAAGAACAAGTGAGTGTTCACCAAAGCTGTAAGTTAATGGTATTTTCATTTTGAAGCATTAGCTGGCAGAATTGACTTCATGAGCAGTTTGCTTTCAAAACATCCTGTTGCTATAGGTAATGAAGGTCAATCTTGTTTGACAAGGTTGCCTGATAAGTGACTTCAGTGCATTGATGCACTGTGCAGAACCGGCTTAGCAACTCATTTGGAAATGATCTTTCTGACCCTTAAGTAGCTCACTTAGTTTAGGCAACTTCATTTCAGACTCTAGCACACATCAGAAGTGTAGTTCTACTGATGCTAAGTTCCAAGTTGGACCTGTCTGTTAAGCAGGCTGAAGCATCCAAGCCATATATCACCACGCAAGAAATTTTTTAAGGAAATACTGGTAAGCACTATTGAACTGAACCCAGCTGCAGCTTACAGTGTACTGAGATGCTGAGCAAATTGACAGAATGTGATACTGTAAAAAGCTGACTTCACCTGTGGTACTGTGATGAGAAGATGTGTTTGGCTTGAGAATTTGAACATATACGAATCTAAGAAGAGTTTGAAGCTTGCACTCCTTTACGATTTGTTGACTTGTGAAAACAATTTATCCTTCAAGCCTGTTGTTTTCATGATCATCTCTACTGCCAAGGGGAATTTACTCCCCTAAATGCTCATTGACACTGCTTGGGCAGAAGTGGTGTTCTTTCCTAGCAAAGGATGTAATT
This sequence comes from Nestor notabilis, assembly GCF_000696875.1. Taxonomy (NCBI): domain Eukaryota; kingdom Metazoa; phylum Chordata; class Aves; order Psittaciformes; family Psittacidae; genus Nestor; species Nestor notabilis. Next base: position 44,407 of record NW_009929701.1, on the reverse strand, counting down.
TTAATATAGGTCAGGAAAAAATATCTTCAAGTCCTCTGCTTAAAATGAGATATTGTATATACTGTTGACCAGGAAAGTGACCCCTTTCAGAAGCTGGTTTAGGAATGTGCTCAGCTCAGATATGCCTCCTGAAATACCTTACATGGGGATTTGAGCAGTTCTTAAATTATTCTCCCTAAATATGTTTTCTGTCAGTGTCTTCAATTAAGTGAAATGATTCCTGAAAAGCATAAGCTTTCTAATGAAGGTGTAAGTTGTGTGATGAGCTGAGCCTTTCTTAACTTGTGGGTTTTGAGAGGGTATTTTTCTGTGAAGATATTTGCCATAAGTTGTACTATTTTTCATCTCCTAATGAATGCATCAAAAGCCATTGCTTTTTATTGTCTGCCTGTTTCCTGGTGGTGATTGATGTGCAGTCTTTAAATAAAAATAAAATAAAATCTGTTGGAGCATGTTAGGTGCTCTTGGAGCAGCTTATGCTTAGACCCTGCATGATGTCTATGGGTGAGAATTCTACTGGATGGAGAGTTGTCAGCTCCGGTGCTGTAGTGTCTCCTCTTCTTTGACTTGAGTGGCTGAAATGGAGAAAGCCTGTGGGGAGATGAAGCGTAAAATAGTGTTTTGAAGCAAATAGAGTGAAGTAATTGAAGGGCCTTACACATGTGTCCGAATAGTGGGAAGAATTTGGCACAATGAAAGCAAACCAAGCTTTCTTCTTTTTATCCAGTAGGTAGTGTAACTATTGATCTCTTGTGGAAGTCACAATGACTGTGATAATAACAAATGAGCTTTCCTTCCCCACAATCAGAACTTAGCATTTAAGAACCCATCAGACAGCTACCTGAGGCAATCATTGCTGGTCTGCTTAGGGTTTAAAAGAAGTGTAATAGCTGGTGATTATGATAATGACTCTCAATCTCTGAACTTGCCCCTCGTGTTCACTTGATCAGCATGCAGTAAGCATTTAATGTAGTCTGTTGATAATAAACGTATACAGGACTAGTAGTCCTCTGGACCTACTGGTCACAGAGGATTAAGTAATGAAGTGGGAAGAATGAGGGTTAAAGGGGCAGATGAAAATGTTCTGGAAACAACTTGGTAGAAGTGAGGTAGAAATGAGGCGAATTGAACAAGGAAACAGTTACACTAGCAGTTCACATTGAATTGTTCTCAGCCAGGATAATCCGCTTTTTCCTTTTCATCATTCTTTTTCATATTTCAGTGAAAGGGTCTATGCCCAATTTGGTTTAAAGTGAGTAATACTGAAGTAAAAACTTTCTAGGTAAAGATCTCAATCCACAGCACTTCCTGTCATCATGCTTCATTTAACCTGAACGTAAAAGCTTTATTAATAGTGGAAAAGCCTCCACATCTGTTGTTTGGTTTTTTGGGCTTGTTTTTTTTCGTGTTTGGTGTGTGGTTTGGGGTTTTTTTGGTTTTATTTTTTGGGTTTGTTTTTTTTGTGTGTGTGTGTAGTGGGTTTTTTTGGGTTTGTTTGTTTTTTGGGGTTTTTATTTGTCTGTTCTTTTTCTTTTTCTTTTTTTTTTTTTTTCTCTCTCCTGTGTGGGGGTGTGCCAGAATCTTAAGTTTAAAATATGCAAAGCAGAACCAGAACCTGATCTGTAAGCCTTACAACTGCCTGTAAAACCTTCCTGTGCTGCTAGGCAGCCCAACCACTTGTGTTGAATTCATGAAAAGGAGATTGTTCAGGAGTCATAACATGTTAACACCTGAGAGTAATAAGAACTTTAAAATCCTTGTATGCAGCATGTTGCTGTTTTTATGCAATTACTATTCTGCATGATAAATATGGTTTAGGAAAAAAAATATAAAATGTACTTATATAGTATTCTTGCCATTTGATTCCTGTAGCAGATCTTTTTAACCTGGCAGGAACATTTATCTGTCTATCAAAAGGACAGCTAAACCTGGTTGGATACTTTTCTAGGTAGTGGTGGCTGCAGTAACAGCAGTCTTCTAGGGCTTAATAATCTATTATGTTAAGTACTGGATTATGCCAGTTTATTTTACTGTAGTAAATTGGCAAAATGGATATGAAAGAAAAAATAGCGGACAGACTGATATGAAATGAGACTGAGTTTTTGCAGAGTCACATAATAGGTAGCAGAGGTAATGATCAGTTTTTTTAATCTGAGCAAAATGCTTTGACAAGGATGCTAGCTTTCTTGACCTATAGGAAAACGTATGAAGCAACTGAATTTACATTCTTCCTATGAGCTCAAACATTATCCCATTCACTGAGTAGGATTCTTGGTGACTAAGTATATTAGTGCTAATTAGCAACTGATTTAGATTTCTGTAATTGGCAGAATAGTGTAGTACAGTTGCTCTACTTGTTTGCACATGCAAAGATGAGTTGTTGGTAACCTGCATATGTTTCAAGTTGCTATGTGAAAACAGGTCCTAAGGTAACCTCACATCTTCTAATAGCCCATGTGAACTCTAAGAGTACAGGAGCCTAAGAGGTGGGAAAGGGAACACATTTTGTGAGTTTGGAGAGGAGAAAACTAGTTGCAAAGAGGACTTTTATATAACTCACACTGCTGAAACAAATACAACCTGTGTAATAAGTAAAAAATCAATGTGGAGAAATTTTACTGCATCTAGAGGGCAATGCAATAAGCAGCTATCAAAAAGAGTGCTGATCCTGACATGTATAGAGATCTGCAGTTCCTGTCGCCTTCAAGTATTTTTCTAATAGATGATAAGCTAGCACACAAAAATTAGCCCTTGAGTTTTTTGAGCGTTTCTTAACTGAGTGTAGTGAAACTGCGGGGGTGGTTTTCTGACGGGAAGAATTGATTCCTTTCTGTAAGCAGAAGTTGACAGTCATTATAGGACACTTGTATCGATCCTCTGAAGCATCATTCTTGAGTTGATCATAAATTTCTTCTCCAAATATCAAGGGTTGCGATTTCTCACATGACTGCTTTCCTTAAGAAATCAGTGTAGATGCATGGATGTTACAAATGGGGAAATGGTACACTTGAAAATGTGAAGTGCCTTGCTGCAGGATGTGTGTTTCATGCTCTATCCTAACTTACATATTCAGGGAGGATTCAGCTTCAGTGGCAGGTAATTTTGAAGTTGCATGTTATTGCCAGTATGGGTGAAAATCTAGTATGAGCAAGTGTTCAGGATTTTGATGTTATTCTACTGATATGTGGATCAGTCTTCAGACATGCAGTAGGGTGGAAATAGTTTAGTGCCTTTTCTTCCAATGCTTTCAAGGCAAACGTGCTTTAAATGGTTCAAATACTGAATGTGTTTCAGAAAAAAAACTGTTTCAATTGATTCCAGCTCCAGAGGCTACTCTTGCCTTGAACTCCTAAGTTTCTAGGGCATCTCGCTAGCAAATATTACACTTTTTATTAAGTGAGCTATTAGATACATTTACCATTAAATGAAGACAATTAGCTTTCTTTTTCCTGTTGTGCCTTTATCTCAACAGCTTTTCCTTTAACTATTTCTGTGCTGCACACCTTCAGTATGTAAAGAGGATGCAAATAATCATAGAATCATAGAATGGTTAGGTTTGGAAAGGAGCTTAAGATCACCTAGTTTCAATCCCCCTGGCATGGTCATTAGCCTGGAACATAAATCTTGCTGTGTCCTGGGTTCAGCTACAGCAGTCATTTTTTCTCCTTCTTAGTAGCTGGTGCAGTGCTGTGTTTTTTGACTTTCAGTCTGGGGACAATGCTGATAACACCGATGTTTTTAGTTGTTGCTAAGTAATGTTTACTCTGACCAAGGACTTTCTCAGTCTCATGCTTTGCCAGAGAGGAGGGGAAGCCAGGAGGAAGCAGAGGCAGAACACCTGACCCAAACTGGCCAAAGGGGTATTCCATACCACAGCACGTCATGCCCAGTATATAAACTGGGGGGAGTTACTCGGAAGGCCCAGATCGCTGCTCGGGTCGGGCTGGGTATCGGTCGGCGGGTGGTGAGCGGTTGGGTCCTTTTCCCTTGTTATTCCTCTTATCATTATTATTGGTAGCAGTAGTGGTTTGTATTATACCTTAGTTACTGGAGAGCTGTTATCTCAACCCGTGGGAGTTACATTCCTTCGATTCTCCTCCCCATCCCTCCGGGAGCGGGGGGAGGAAGGGAAAGGGGGGGAGTGAGCGAGCGGCTGCGGGGTTCCAAGTTGCCGGCTGGGCTTAAACCACGACATGCTGACACATCTAATAGTTTTTCACTTGAGTAATAGGAATGTCTAGTATTCCTAGATCCCAGCAAAACGTGATTTTTGCTAGCTGCACATGGATTAGTGGTTCAAATTAAGAGTTTTCCATCTTTTATTGTAAGTTCATATTGTTCCCATTTGGTCTGGAAATAAAACTGATGTGTCTTGAGTAGAAATGATGATTCTGGAAAGGAGCTAATATATTCTGGCAGATCAGTTGCTCATTATTGAAATAATTTTCCATCTAAGACCAGAGTGCTACTTGAAAGCACTGGCATACTCAAGTTCAAGGTGAAAGGTGAGAGTATTAAGATAATGATTGGTCCTCTAAAAACACTGTGCATCATAGTACTATGCTTAAACATCCAAGTAGTTCCTAGGTTTGCTGTGTTGTACAGAAATGATTCTGTACTCTAAAAAGGAGTTAAAATGAAGGGCATATTTGAATGTCAATTTCTTGTAAAGAGTACTGGTTCACTGAAACCTTCTGCCCTTGTGCAGGCAGACAGGCTTAAAGCATGGCTGTCTTACAACTCAGCTCCTCACTTCTGCGTTGCCCTTTGGGGGTGGCATCCGTCCAGCATGTCTCATAAGGAAACACACTGATTATTCCAGGCAGTCTGCAAGCATACCTGAGAAGCTGAAATGGCCCCTTGCAGAGCTCCAGCACAAGGGACAGCATTTACATTTTATTCCTAAAGGTTTTACAGGACTGTACTGCTTTTCAGGTTAGGTCTTTTCTTGTGCCAGTACACATTCTACTAGCAACATTTTGGGTTTAATCTTTTTAGTGTCAGCATGAAATAAATCATTAGGACCATCTTAATGGTGAAAAGTGCACTGAGGCTTTGTATGTCAGAGGTAGTTACTTTGGTTTTAAGCTGCGATCTTTCCCTGTCAAATACTGTATTGTGTAATTTGGAAATATATGCTTGAGACCATATATTGTGCAGCATGTCCTGAGAAAAAACATTTTTATGATCTTGTATTTCGGTGTGTAAGGATTGCTCACTCTCTGCCATTCTGTTGCTTGGGTCAGTAACTTTGGATCTGCTGGGAGTCTTTTTGGTTGCAAGAAAACAAAGTCTAAATGCATACCTCCTTTATGAACATCAGTTAGGAGACCTGGTAATAACCCACTAATATGTGTAATTACATACTGGTTTCTCATCTTACTTGGTCTTTCATTAAACTATTTTACAAGAACATTAATCAGAGCTGTTATTTCCTGGTGATAACCTCTAGTGAGTTTCAATGACAGTGTACAATGACAGACAGAGAAGTAAGTTATTGAAGAGACATTGCTAAGATAGCCAATGTGCTTTCCCCTTTGTTTTTAGTAATAGTGCTTATTGCTTAGCCCTGCATTAAGGATACAGTAAAAATACTTTCTCACAGTTTCTTCTGAATTACACCTTGCTATTAAATTTCAGTGGAATGAATAAAGCCTACCACAATGAAAAGCATCTTTCTCTCTCTCATTGCAAGTGACTAAGTAAACTCTAAGTGATGGCTAGACAGCTGGAAGCCTAGGCAGAGGTATTTAAAAAAAATCCTGTGTACACCCAGGAGCATAGTATGCAACTAGGAAAAGAGAGGTTCTGGGGGAAGAAGAGGCAAAAGTTGACCGGGATAGGATGCCTCTAAAAAAAGATATGTGATTCCAGCATATCTGGGCAGAGCTCTGCTTCTGGAATTGTCATTCCCACTATTTGAAGGGAAGACAGGATACTGAAGTGAAAATAGAAGCTGACTTAATGCTACTTCCTGCCTTCCCTTTGGCATCTCCTGTAACTTACCTAAAAAGCTGATTTTATTACTAGTACTCAAAGCACTAAAAGATAGTGGATATGAATAGGGGAAGAAAAAAAAAAAAAGATTTTGCTGTTCTACTTTCAAATATGAGAAAAGCAGCAGTGAGGACCTGATACTCTAAGCTGATAATTCTGCAGACATGTCCTTTAAATAGTAAGACTATCATTTTGTTTTTCTTTAATTTTGTGTGGTTGTTTGGAGTTTTTGTGTTTATTTGGGGTTTTTGTTTAGTAAGTTGTAGTTCATATGTATTTGAAATGCATGGACTTTCCTGACTGCTCTGGAGCACCTACCATGTCTCTTTCGATAGGGGTTATTTATATAGTAGGAACAATGGTGTGATCAGGTTCACTTGAGATACTAGCCATTAATTTGTGTGAACTGTTAAGGTATTTAAGAAGTTTGCCTTCCCTGAGAAGCACTTATTGTGTAGCTTATACCCATGTTCAGTAAAGCCATGACTGTTTTTGTGCTGATGACCATTGCAGTATATATAGTTCATCTTAGTGCTGTGTAGCTTGCTAAGTGTGATCCCAGAGGACTGTCTCCTGTCTGTGATGAACTGTTACAATGAGCATTATGATATTCAGCAGCTGAGCCTTTGTTTGGGGGATACACAGAATGGAATCTGAATGCTGCAGCTCTTATTCAACTCCTATTGTATTGAGTTCACAAAGTCAGCAGGACGGAAGATGTTTTCTATCCCTGTTTTCCCCTTATACGTTCTCTTTAGTAGAAAGCTCTAGGAGCAAATCCTGAACTCTCAGTAACCGGTCCTGTCACAGCTGGAAGTCCTTTATTTATTTATTCATTTATTTTTTATTTTATTATTATTCCTTTCTTTGCATGTATGTGCTGGAGAGCAAGAAGGAGGGACAGCTCACCAACTTTTACTTCCAGAAAGCTGGGGTTTACCTTATTTTTACTATAATTACTGCTATTTCTTTGAAAGGTACTTTTGGGTTAACACTAATAAGGCTAATCTCTGCTACCACTGATGAATAGTGATATTAGGAGCTGTAACTTCAATGCAAAGGAAACTCCATGGTTTTTTTTTCTTGTTAGCAGTGAAGCCAGGATCTGTGATCTGTATCCTGGCATGTAGCCCTGCAGCTGATACGCATTTTCTTAATATGTAATATATTTCAGGATTTCATACAGGGTTTTTTCTAAAAATGTTTGTGATGACAATAGAGGATAGCTTAGAAGAAAGGGCCATCTTAACCTTCAGTTCTGTATAAAAATTGTCAGGCTGAGACAAAACAACATAATCGCTGGATGTTTCAAAAAATTGTCCACCTTGGGTGTTAAACCTCTTGGGATTTTTAGTGGTAACAGTCCTGCAGAATAGAGTAATTCCTAATTCTGAGCTGTCAGTTTGAGCTTCTGGTTCCTGTGAACTTTAGAAGAGTTGATTAAAATTAACAGGTTTTAGGATTTCCCTTAGGAAAAATGGGGAGTATGCTTAGTTTAAACAAAATACTCAATGCTTGGGCAAAAATTTGATGCAAGAGATGTTCATAGATCTGATGGCTGGAGTGTTATATATAATGTTAAGATTTTTCTAAAATGTTCCTGGTACTGATGACAAATAATACCTGTTGGGTCAGAACTGATGGTTCTTTCAGGTTTTGTGGAGAGGAACAAGGCAACATGTGCTACGCATCACATGTGAACACAGTGGCATCTGAAACAGAAACCACAGAAGATGAATCTGGTCCCTACTTACCTCCTACCTTTCTTGGGATAAAAGGTCTGAGACTCATCCCACTTCCCTGAGGCATTTCGGTTAGGAATGGAGTTGCCCAAGATATACTGTGCTTGTGACTTAATGCCAAAGGGCTGAACTGAGAAATTGAGACTTTTTTTACACTCAACAATGTCAGAGAAATGGTTTCACTGGAAGAAGGAACTTCTACCCAGGTAAATGTGGCAATATTATTTAGCACAGTTCAGCTGCTGCCACCCACTTGTAAGAATAGCTTAGAAAGCTGCCCTAGCAACAATTTATAACTACGGCAACCATGTAATCCACTTGTACAGACTGGGCAAATGTAAATATATTGTTCTAATCTGAAAAAAATGAAATGTACTTTTCTTAAATTCTTCTTTTTTTTTTTTTTTTTTTTTGCTGGATTTATGTCATCTGTAAGCTAAATCTGATACCTCAGCTGTGCCATTATAAAGGTATTGTTGAACTGTAAACCCACTAAAATAAAAGAGAGATATGTCTGAAATTGATAGAACTGAGACACTGTCAAAGAATTTTGTATTCATGCTTAACCTAAGGTGTCTGGAAGCACAGATGTAAAGCACATGTGTAAAGCAATGGCCTAGCTGGTCTGTTTAAAAATAACGTCCTAGAATCAGGTACTACTGAAAAGCAGTTCTGTGCTGTTTTGGAATCAAATAGTTGCTGGAAGGGCATAAGCTAAATAGGAGCTCTTTTTCCTAGAGCCCCATTGATACAATTGTTCAGACTGATCTGCAAATGAGATGAACTGTACTGAGAACAAGGTGGAACTGGTATTAGACTAAACTCAATTTTCAGTGCAGCAAAAATAGCACAATTGGAATCAAACTTTCTTACTATCAAAAAACATTGATCGCTGTCTTGAATATAATTGTAAATACCTTTCAGCAATTGTGAAGGATCGGTGAAGCAATGGATACTTATTTTGCCCTAATGCCACTTACAAAAATGCAAAAAGTGGTATTTGAGATTTCTTGATACTTCAAATGCAACATGAAACTGGAAAGAAAGAGTACCTTAGGAATCGCTACAGTTACAGGATTCTTTATAATTAGCAAAAGGGTTACTTAATAAAGACAATTTTCTGGAGCAGTCTGGGATTCAGTTAAGGCTCTTAAGGAAGTAGCTTGAAGTATGCCAAAGATGTGATGTCACCAATGTAAAAGTCAGTATTGCAGTGCTGTACTAGGGCCTATATACAAAGAACATGATCACCGATTCAAAGGCTATTAAAATGCTTACAGCTTAGGGAGGCATGCAAAGTTTTGGCCAAGCTGATGCTACAATTTTGTTGATTGTAAATACTTGGTGCTGGGCTTCTTTCTTGTGCTTATATTTTGATGACAGTTGTGTGGAGAAGTGATGAAAAGATTTGTGGAACAGATAGGTTAAGTCTTTATTTAGTACTTTAACATGAAGGGTAGTTCCCAAAGCCTTTTTTGGTTTGTTTTTTGGCCTTTTTTGTTGGTTTTTTTTTGTTTGTTTTGTTTTTTGGTTTTTGATGGGTGGTTTGTTGTTTTTTGTTTGTTTGTTTGTTTTTTTGTTTGTTTTCTGGAGGAGATGTTGGGTTGGAATAACCTACTCCTGTTTGACTTTCCTGGCCACTGTATTTATCATACTGGAATATGATTTTCCAAAGAGCAACCCAAGGTCTCAGTATTGGTGTGGTGATGTTCTCTAGACTGCCTAAACTTTACTTTTCCATCATTAGCAGCCCATCTGTTCGTTCCACAGTGCTTTACAACTGATGCCAAGTAATGCCCTATGAGCCATCAGGCAATTTTGAAAAAGAAACTTACTGTTGGAATAGATAAAACACTGTTCTTGTTGCTTTGCTGCTTTCAGCTTCTGATAATGTTAAGAATCAATGTAACTTGGAATCTGCAAATAGCTTGTATGACCATGAGTAACTTGTTATAGGTCGGTTTTGCTTCTACCTTCAGTCTTGTCCCTTTGGGGCAGATGATGATGACTTAACTGGGAACTACAGTAACACCAAACATCCAATGACATTCAACTTGCGGAAGCAACTAGAAAGAATAATGACAAATAAATTGTTTAATTTCACCTTAAGGATAGTTATCATTATGATTAAAAATTACATATATTTTTACTAGAGTTCTTTTGCATGCTATTCTTTTATACTCAGTACCAGTTTCCTCTGATAGTATCTTATCTCTTTCTCTGGGGACAGGAATGCATTAGGGGATATGGTCTTCCATGGCAATCAGCTCCTGTGCAAAAGTCACACTAACTTTGGCAGTGCTTGTTGATTAACAGTCTTGCTGAGGAAGCTGAAGAAAGCTATTCTTTTGGTTTGTATTGGAGTGCATAGTAGGCTTTTTACTGGCTTTTACTTACTGCAGGGTGCTGTTAACAGCTCCTCCTCTAGTTGCTTTTCCAAGTTTAGTTTCACGTTGGTGAATGTCATGCATGTGCATGACAGATTAAAGCCTGTAGGAGTGACTGCTAAAAGCTGCATGCATCTCAACATTATTCACATTACAGTTAAGACTTCATGTAAAAGCTGTTGTGATCGGTTAGCCAAGTGAGAGCTGGTGGACATTTTGACCCCTGATGGCAACTTTTTGGCAAAGCTGGGAGGGGGTTAACAGTAAATGGGGCATAGGAAGATTATAAAACCAAGTCTTTACTATCAACTTATACTGGTTATATCAGTTGTGCTGGTATTGTATGAATTACTAGGAAACTATGAAAACACTGAAATGCCTGCACTACGGTGGTTGTTCCTTTGCTTGCAGCATCAGCTTTTCACCAACTTCAGCTATCAAATTCTACTAACCTTGAGCCAAGCACTTAGCTGCCCATTTTATTGTGTTTGGGTCAACTATAGAAAAGATGTCTAAAGATATGAAATATTCAGGGAACTGTAGCACAGACGAGTGGTGTAAGTTGCATATAAGCTCTGACAGCTCAGCTTGTAGCAGGTCATGTTACCACAGTGTTCTTGAAGTCTGCTGCAATCACTTTGTATGGCTGTTAGGAAATACCAGGGGATGGGTTTATAACATTGGAGACTTGGTTGTGATTTTCGTCATGACTGCATTTTGTAGTACTTTTTCCTTTCCTGCACCTTCCCAACAGTAATGCACTGTGACAAGACTGCAGTGTCTTCTTTGTGGTGCTGCTTTGGGGGAATGCATTGAGTTGCTTTTTAATTTGTATTCTGATGAAAAGTACCAGATGGGTAGTTCTGGATGGAGAAGTTGCTTTTTAAGTAGAGGAAATTCCCTGTATATCCTAAAAGTAGCCTAGGCAGAGGTTTGAGAACTACCCCCAAGTTGTTCTATGCATGCCCCAATTTTCTTGCTTTCTTTCCTGTCTTTCATTTATCTGCAGTTGCTTGGGTCTTATACACTGAACTGTCACACATAAGGTTCTCTGTACATTTTTTTTTTTCTTGATACCTGTTCCTATTTTCCACAATAATTGTCCCCCTGTCTGCCTCTTTATGGTGGAGTTTCATGTTATCTTGTATCTATAGCAGCGCACATCTTTTTGACTACTCTGCATTGGATATTTCATCCTGCATTTTAGTGTGCTGAATACTTGAGCCCAGAGGAGGATCTATATGCCTGATGGTGTGATGGTGATGCTCAGCTCTGAGTTTGGTTGGAGAGAGGCAGATACCACCTGCTACAGCTGCTTAAGTGGGACTTGGCAGTGATGTGGAAGACTTCTGACACATATTGGACTTTCTCCAATTAATGCTAGTGTCTTTGTGAATACTTGCCTTCTGGGATCTGGCCTAGGATTATAAAGCTCAGATGCATGCCAGGGAGACAGCAGATGGTAATGCTTTCTGTGCCCTTCTAACCTGCTGTCATTTTGGACCAATGACCTAGAAGGGACTGGCTTTGTGATGCTTTGCCTGTCTGTGGTATCCCAATCTACCCACAGTTGCACTCCTATTGCTGTGGAGAAAGTCGCATTGTAGTTCTTTGATTTGCAGAGATTACGTGGATTTCACAATGGGAGATATCTGATACAGTGTTAGCACCCTGAAAGGGCAAGGGTTTAGACAGATTTGGAACTAGCAGGCTTTGGAAGTGTCCCATCTGTGTATCTGCATAGCTCTGACCTTCCCGATTACAGCTGCTTTCTAGTATATACACAAGCTTTCAAAAGCATCTCTGATTAATACACTAAACATCCTGGGGACCTCTCCAAGCTAAAACTATTTGATGGCAGCTATCATCACAGGCCTTCTTCCTCCTTTCTTCCTTCCAGTTTATCCCTCAACTATACCCTGCAGCTTAAAACAGAGCTGCAAGCTCTGGAGAGGATGGAACAAGAGCAGGTTGTCCTTGCGGCATGCCTGCTGGTGTTGGCATGAAACTGGAGATAGCTGTCCTTCTGATACAGCTGCAAAATAACATTATTACTTTGGTTCATTTGTACTGTATCAGCCTTTGGTTACTCATCAGCTTCAAGCTGTAAAATGTTGGAGGCACAGAGAAAGGGAAGGAAAAGCAAATACCGCAAAATCTTACTGTAATAACTGTGTAAAGAATAGCTGCTAATACACAGGAAATGAAAGAACAGACTAGGGACCTGGCCTAGGAATGGATTTCCACTTAGCAGTGCATCCAAGTTGGTACACTTGAGTACCTATCTGAAACAAATAAGCTTACAGATTTGCATGCACATCTTAGTAGGTTTCCTCCTTTTTCCATTGAAACCTTCAAATGATTGGGTGGCAGAAATGAAAAGTGGAGGAGGCACTGCACTTCAGAGAAAGGAAAAAGAAATCCAAGGCAACTTTGCTTTGTTAGGCAGATGCTCGATCAGTATAAATAATGATCTGCCTCATGATTTCACTCTTTGTACCTTAGTTTTAAGCTCAGTTCATGATGAAGATTAAGCAGGAAGTTGAACGCACAAACCATCCATACTGAAACGACAGATAGCATGGTAAGTAACAAACATGTTTCTGATGGGAGTATTCAGATAATGCTGTTATACAAAATGCTATTTGCAATTTTTTGCAGCATGTGAATGCTACTCAGTACAAAGAGTAGCTTGTACTGTTACTAGTGTTCTGGTATAGAAACTAATTGTACAAGCTTTGTTAAACAGCAGCAGAATCTCTCTGACTTTGCAGTACTTGCAGTGAAGTCAAGTCAGTTGCAGGGCAAGGAACAAGACTTGGGTTAGGCCTGAAAGATACAGATTTTAGAAAACTACCTGCTGTTTGTGGTTGTCTATGTTTTATGGCTCGGAATTTGATAGTAGCAGTGACAGAGTTCTGAAACTGATCTCTTTTCCAGTGGTCAATAGGTCTGTAAGGTCTGTGTTTCTCTGGCAAGGTGGCAACACTGAATGTTAAGAAAACTGGATTTAGTAAAAAAAATATTATAATGGATAAGATTGTTTACAATAACTTTTAAGAGTGAATGTGCATGAATCTTAGAAAAGGCAATATTCCTTAGGAATAATCCAGCCAGCTCATATCAGCCTGATGCAGATAACACTCTTGTTTTCATTGGATATAGACAATTAAAAATTAGGTAAATATTCTCTTCATTGGAAGACTTATTCCTCTGCATTATGAGCACAGGAAGCAGGTGAGTATCCTGATATTGCAAGGATTTTGAAACAGGTTGTCGTTTCCCATGGCAACTAGATGGAACTAGGTTCTGCTTCTGATTTTTCCCTTAATTTAACGAGGTTGCTCTTCTTAGCCAGTAAAAACTCCATTAGCATTCTCCACTTTTTTTTTTTTTTTTTAACTCCAAACACACTTCTAAATGAATTACAGGAGGAAATTGAAGTAGAATAGTGTCACTTCTGTATTATGAAGGGCTTCCATCTACGGTTGGACTCAATGGTTTTAAAGGTCCTTTCCATTATATGATTCTATTAATTACTTGGGTTTTGTACTCTCTGGAAGAATGCTAAGTGACAAACAGACTAGCAAAAGTGATGATAGCTTTGTAATGATGAGACTAAAAGCTGAACAACAGAAATGGGAAGAGAATTTTAATGCCTTGAAAGCTTTTCAGTTCTAATTCAGATTCCTGTAAATTTTTGCTAGCCTGTGTACTTGGAAGAGGTAGTGATCCTGGGAGGGGAGAATGCCTTTGTGATTAAATATATCTGGCAATCAAAGTGTGATCAGTCCTAGTGTAGTTCTCTTGAGTAGACATATTAACAAAACAAATGAGACCATATTTGTCGTTCCCACTGTGTTACATTTAAAAGCAGAGAGCACAGTTTAAAATGCATTTGAAATCTCAATAGTTTGTAGAAATAAATAAGGGCAAAATGACAATTTCTAAAAAATAATTAACAGATTGTCTGTGGATTTTATTACAGCAAATGAAATTCTCCTCTCCGGAGGAGAATGAAATCCACTCAGGGCATGCAGTGTTCCAAGGATGACTTTGAACAGTGGTTTTTGTCTTGGCCAGTCCATTTGGTCTTTAAATTAGGTGATAACGACACTGAAAAGTAAAGCATAGAAGGGTGGCACTTAACCTCTTGTATTAACTTCTTAGCAAGTAAAATACTATCCTTTCAATGTGCCAGAACCACTAGGCTCCCAGTTAACCGCACATTTGCAGGTACTTGGTCACAAACACAGTCAAAGGGGAGGGGAAAAACCCTTGCAGAGCATTAGAATAGATTTTAGCTTGGCCTGCATAATACATGTTTGCTGTCTTGTTTAGAAAGCTAGCCTAGGACTTGAATTTGAGGATCAATTTTTGTCAAATTTGTGCGTGTTCTGGCTAAAAGGGTTCATTTTGTGGATTTTATTCTAATCTTGACTGTGTGTTAGCTTTCAGAGAAATTTTCTTTGATTTAGTAAGTGTAGGAACCAAAACATTTCTGAACCTGGGGTTGTCATTTTACCTGGACCATTGCTGAACTGTCTTGATTCTTCTGCTTCTTGTTTCATACTCGCAGGACCCACGAGGTGGCAATGTCCCACAGCAGGATTATTGACAGGAAGGACTGGAGAACTGTTTTGCTTAAAACCATGACAGAAAAGCAGGTGGCTTGAATTGTTTATAGGAGGGCATCACTTGATACACTATGGTAAACAACGCAGCTGGGTAGCTACTTCAGAGAGCTTTTGATGGCCTTCCTGATGATGTTACATCTCTGACAGAGGGACAAACGTGCTCTGTGTGGAGAGCTTTGTAAGTGGCAGTATATCATCTTGGATTCATGTTGGCAGTGAATGTTTTAGAATTCATGGCCTGGTCTGATATTGCCCTTTCTATCCTTCCGTCTTCTTTGTTAGGAAGAAGCTTCTAATAGAGTTAAGATCTCAATAAATTTCTGCTGTTGCAGTTAATTTTGTCCCCCTTGGAAAGGTCCTGGTTTTGCAGCTTGCCCCTTGTGCTTAGTATAAGTGTATGGAATTGATAGCTTTTAGGTAGTTACTGCATTCTCTAGTATAGCATTTTGCTTACACACAGGATAAGTAGCATTTGTCTTTTAGACTGAGTCAGTCGCAGGCCAGGAAGATGAGATAAAACTGAGCAAATGTGGCACACAACAAGAATTCATTATTTAATACAGGAAGCACTAGGTGGCAAGTGAGTTGTGATGTACAAGTAATGATTCCTTTAACGAAAATACAGCATCAAGGCATCTTCAGTTTCATGTATCATTTCTCTTGGCTGACCCAGAGCCTTTCATTAAGCTCTTCATGCACACTGTCTTATTGGAACTTTATGGCTTCCTAAAATCTATTTAAAAATATGAATGTGTTCAATTTTTTTATTTTTAAACATATTTGTTTAAGATACCTGGAGGTGAGATGATGGTGAGAGAGAAAGTGGCTTGCTAAATAGCCATGAAACTTCACCTCAATATTCTCTTTCAGTCCTAGAAGAGATTTTTGACAGAAGGTACACACTGCTGATACTTGAGACTATCCTTCATTACTGTTTCATGGTCTCGCTAACCGTTCTTCTATTAAATCTTGAAGTCCGGAAACTGTGTTTCAGTAAGTATGTCTGTCTTAAGAAGTCTATTGTGGTTTATGGTCAAGGATGGGTCTCTATATACTATTTTTCCTGTAATGCAAAGACATTTCTCCTGCAACCTGTCATTTTAGCTGCTGGTGAAGGACCTTTTATAGGACAAGAAATTGCATGCATTAAGCATTTGCATCTGTGGACACTTCACTATTTGGTAGTTTATGCACACAGCTTAACAGTTCAGGAAAATAAAGAAGCAACATTTTTTTGGAGCTTCAGCAGCTACTTTGCTTTTTCACCTGTCTTAAGCTCCATGGGAAACGAATTGGTAAAAAGCAGTACTGATGCTGTGGTCTGCTTACTTGGAGAGCTAAAACAGCACGTTTGCAGTCAGCCTGAGTTTTGCTTGGAACTGCTGCAGCTCTTTTCAGCTGTTTTCAGCTTGTGACTTGGTTTGTGGCCAATTTATTGGGCAATGGTACCATAAGGACCCTAGAAGTGCCTGCCAAGTTTCCTTTGGGAAGATGGCAATTTCAATATATATGTTATGTTTACTGGAAACAGAGCTGATGCTTGGTGTGCTGACAGCCCAATGCTCATCTAAATAATGTCCCTTTCCAAGATTTTGTTTTCTTAATTTTTCCTACCAATCAAGTCAGTTTTCTGAGAGGAAAACAGAACTAAGGATTTCAATGAAACCCCATAGAACTTGTTAGTCTTTCTGTAACTTTCTATTCTTTTGACTTAGCCTTAACATTTGGTTTTCATATGCTCTTATAATGAACTTAGAATGTATCCTTGATCCTTATTTTTCTTGAACCCTGTCCTGATTCCTTGTACTGACTATTATAATACTACTGTGGACATAATTGACTTCAGCTAATAGAAATATACCTGGTCACAGTGGAAATGGAAGCACCTTGGAAATGACTGAAGAAAAAGGAGGCTAGTGGCTTGGACTGACTCTAAGAGCTAATTCAGGAGTGCATAGCCCTCCCAAAAGATCTCATTTGGTGAAGACCTTTATTCTTCACTACAGGTTTCTTTTTCTTACAGTTTTATCCATTAATAAGATGATCAGTTGTTATTCCAGTTCACTTCCCCAGTTAAAACCATGTAGTATGTAAGGGTAGAACTTCAAAGACAATGACATGTAAGTGTTAACTTTTGCTGCCCTTCAAAAAGGGCTGAGTGTTGGACTGCATTTGAATATACTCTCTTTAGCATTTGAAATGATAGATGTATTTTCTTGAAACTTGAGGATTGCTCTCTTATTGTTAACAAGTTATCCCACTTAATCTCTTAGGCCTGTGTTTTGAAAGATGGAAAAGTTATATTTCAGTACTAATATTCTTGACAAATATCTTTACTTTGTGTGCTTACAGTATTTTGGGAAGCATTTGCGAAACCTTTTCCACAACTAAGTCCTGATGATCTTTCCTGAATGTAAGAGAATATGTGCAATGGTAGTGTTGATGATGTTGCTGCAGTTCTTTATGAAGGGTGATGAAGGGTCATCAGGCATAAGAAGCTGTCAATAGTGGTTAATCATAAAATTGGCACCCTTTGGGAAAGGTTTAATTACTTGCTTACTGTATGAATAGCTGTACTGATGTTATATAGAGTGTGACTTGGTGTTGCAGCTGTCAGTGCCCCAATAATGACTAAGCTTTTTGCCTCAGAGAAGGCTTCTCTGATGTGCAGATAGGAAAGAGCTATGAATTTAGACTAACATTTTCTTCCCCTTAAAGCACTAATAGTCTGACACTTTTCCACTGTATCCAGAGACAGTGGGGATCAGGTCATCAAGCAGCAGGATGATTCAAATGAGGAGGGCTATCCTCTGTGCCCAAGTCACCTGGCAGGTTTTTGTGCTAATGTAGTGTTTGTCCCAATTCAATTAGTGATCACTAGGTTTCTTTGTGGAAATATCACTTTAAGAAGTGTCTCATCCAGCAGGAGTTGCTGGTTGAAAGAGCTTAATAGGCAGGTAATTAATACAAATGAGAGGCTCTGTATGATGATCAGGAGCTGGCTGTGTCTGTAGCAACTTCGTTGGAAGGCAGTAATGAGTTTTTGTTTCAACATGGTTTTTTTGCATCTGAAAAATTAATAGTTTGCTCTTTCTGATTCCACAAAACAAGAGCATTGGTACTCATTTTCCCAACAGTCATTTTTGCGTTTAGCATGCCTTGGGACTGCATTTTGCTCCCATGATTTCTTTCCCTTTAAATATTTTTAAGAAAGAGGACCCAAATAAGCATGAACAGTGTATTTTCTGAAGGAGTACATGTTATCCCAGTGCCAGGAACACCAGCAGTTGGAACCGTCCTGGATCCAAGTTACCTTTCACTTGAGTATTTGTCAATGATTCAGCACTGAATTTCAGAAACATTCACATTGATTTCTTTAGCCTCCCACCCAGACCAAGAAGAGGGCTGAGAAACAGCATATGATAGCTGCATGCTGTGAAAGTGGTTTGTTTGGTTTTTTTTAATTAACTTTCAGTTCCCAATGTGATGAATTTTACAGTTTCTGATGGAAGACCTTAAAGTGCAGTGAAGTTGAATGGCACTGATTCATTAGTGATGACTTGGCTCTGTTTACTTCATCCCTGTGTTGCATATGAGAAGTATAGAGGAGTTATTTCACTGGAAAAAGAAGGGCCATATTGCTTCGGAGAAAGGCACTTGAAAGTGCTGCCAATAGAACTCAGACTGAAGAGGAATGGGCCCAGAGGCAGCCCTGCATACAGTGTAGAACTGGGCAGCTCTTACGCTCAACACCTGAATCTACCATATATATCTTTAAAAAGGAAAAAGAAAAGACAAGCATGCTACTGCCATCCATCTTCCACTATTCCCTATCAAAATTTTCCTTTGGAAAGTAACCAATGAGCCATTTTCCAAGTTTGGCTGACAAAGGGTGAAAGCGATCCGATGTTGCTCAAGTACAGAGTGCTGCTGAAAGAGGTAAACTGTGCTCTTTCTATCCCACACTGTATTTTGAACATCTCTGATCTCAGCTAGCACTCACAAAGCTGCAAGGGAATCAGAACAATTTCTTGCTCTAGCAGAAAATAATGATTGTGAGTAAAGCATAATTTTAGGTCAGATTAGTGAGCTGAACCAACCAACTTGGTAATAATCTAAATAGCAAGTGAAAAGCACCCTGTGTGAAGACAAGGCTATGGTGAAACTAAGCTACCCTGTGAGTATCAGGGCAACCAAGCAGTCTCTGAAACCAGTGGGAAACTTAGTTGCTTGCCTGACTTAGCTGAGACTGACTTCATATGGGACAGAGCAATTAAAACAATTTGCCACAGGTTAGAGGAAACTGTTTCAAACTAGAGCTCTGAAGCAGCAGACATCTTCTGGTGACGCTTCAGTGTCCTTTCATACAAGGTTCCTTTACTGAAAATGTCAACCTCAGTTCTAACCTAAGGGAAAAATACAAGATGTTTAATGTGTAAACCAAGACATGCACTCAAACAGTTTTTCAAACAAAGCAGTAATTATGAGCTGACTGATGCACAGGGTACTAATTACAGTCAGAAATGCAGTTCAGGTTCCTGTATGTTGCTATAATGTTGGCAATATAGAATTTATATCAGCTATTTGTTTTTGTCTTCTGTAAAGGCTTAGTTGTTGGAAGTTTTTGGATACAGTATAAACAGTTAACTTTTTTTGAAACATGTCTTTGTGTTTTAACTGACTTTAATTACAATGAAATCTTTTGTTTTCTTTAAACCTTCTGGAAACAGGCATGGGATATAGCTGTGCTGAGCTTTCCCATGATAAATAAAAGAAACATTTCCATTTCAAAAATGTGCATGTATTTTTATACATGATCGTCCTTTGGCTTGCTTCTCTTTGTGAATTTACTAGTTAACACCAAGCCTGGCATGCACTGGACTATGTGACAGTGTACTGTCAGATTTGGGTGAAAAGTGGATTTTGGGGGGGCTTTGAGAAAGGTCATTTTCTTGAAACCTAGTTAATCTGCTGAAAGATGGCTTAGAGGTTTTGATGAGAACCATGCATTTACATGTTGTGAAGAGATGGATGAAAGGTGAGGTTTTTTTGTAAGTGGCTAAGCCTTTAAGTATTCAGCTCTTCATTGCAAGCTTTTAGTACATTTTGCATGAAAAAGCTTGTCTGACACTATGGCTGCATTTGTTTCTGTGTGGTTCCTCTAATGTTTGCAATTACAGGCAGTTTCCTGGGTCCACTTAAGGGAAAAATGCATTCTATCAGAGAGATAAACGGTTGATGCCTGGTGATTTTTGCTGGGAAGCAGCTCTGCAGAAAATGACTGGGGGTCCTGGTGGACAAGCAGCTCAATAGGAGTGAACAGTGTGCTGTTGCAGCAAAAAAAAAAGCCAACAGGATGCTGGGGTGCACCAACAAGGACATTGCCAGCAGAAATAAAGTCATTATCCCACTCTACTCAGCTCCTCTCAGGGTGCACCTGGAATGCTGTGTTCAGTTTTGATCCTCAAAATAAAAAAAAGACCTGAACAGGCTGAAGAGGGTCCAGAGGAAGGGCCACAAAGATGATCCAGGGACTGGGAAACCTGTTGTGCGAGGAAAGACTGAGAGAGATGGGTTTATTCAGCCTTGAGAAAAGAAGGCTCAGGGGAGACCTTATCACCATGTTCCAGCATTTACAGGGTGGATACAAAGAATATGGAGGCTACATTTTTACAAGGAGTCGCATGGAAAAGATGAGGGTAAGGGGTACAAGCTAATTCTGGGGAGATTCCAGTTGGACACAAGAGGAAAATCTTTCATGAGAACAATCAGCCATTGGACTAATACTCGTGGGGAAGTGGAGACTCCCCAGCATTGGACAATTCCAGGTTTTGGCTGGACAGAGTGATGGGACATTTATTCTAGCTCATGCTTTGCCAGGAAAGGTTGGACCAGATGATCCTTGAGGTCCCTTCCAACCTGTTATTCTATGATTCTTATGAGTAATTTTTAGGAAGGGTAGATGGGTAAGCCTATACAAGTGAGCTTCTGTAATGTAGGTATAAATATGCCATCTACAAGCAAACTACCAGAGTGTAACTGAAAGAAAGAAGGAAGATCTGGCTCAGTATTTAGGACCCATAGTTTGCATGTCAGACCAGACAATTCAGTTATTGTCACTCTTTTTTGAATAAATCTAATAGAATCTAACATAAAGTGCCCCTGCAAAATTTGAAGAGTGGAAATTTATCTAATATGTGAAGATGGGATTTAGCTTCCTTTTCAAGTAGAGGAAGGGGAAGATATAGGCTAAAAATAAACTTTCTGGGCAGCAGATACTATTAGGTGGAAATCTTAACCTCAAGGAAGATGGATAGTAATGTCTGTAGGAAGGGAGTACTGCAGATTTTTGCAGTATGCATTTCTGAATACAGTCTAGAGTGGTATTCAGTACAGCTGTGGCAGAAAAGTTTGTTATTAAATTGATAGGCAATTAATGTAGATATCCAAGTGTCAAAAAGCATGAGCCCTTTTGCTATTGCGCTTCTACTTTCGTATTGTCTAGGTACAGGGAGGATGAAATGAGCTTTGTAAATGCAGCAGGGCATTTAGCATGTAGCAGAAGAAAGGACTTGCAGCGCTGAACTTGCAGCGTGGCACGGCCCTGCATGTTCAAAACTGGAGATGGGGAGACAGCAAAGAAAACAGTTGGGATATTTCATATATGAAAGCATTTTGGGTCTATGAACTGGAAGCTTACTAAAGTTTAGTGGTAAGTTTTTGTAATACTGACTTTAAATAAAAGGATATACAGGTCTTGAAAATGGCCATCAAAAGTAGCAACCTGTTTCTGGTGGCTGTTGGGAGTAAACATTTTCCAGATGTGATATGAAAAATAATGTATATACCAATAAATACTGAAAAATTACTGAGATGGCCAATCAAGGTAGAAAGCATTTTGGAAGGTCTGTGCAGACTTCCAGGTAACTGCTGCAAGGTGTGAGAGCTGCCTTGGATCCTGCTGAGAACAAACAGATTTAGATGGAAAGTGGAGGGAAGGATCAAGAGGGAAGTCAGGTTGCTCTGTCCCTGGATGAAGGCTGGCAGGTGGACAGTCATAGCATAGTCCCTTAGTTTATGGGAGTTTGCCAGAAGGTCTGCATGCCCTTGGCAGTAATTTATCTTGACAGCACCAGCTGTCAGTCAGAGAACGATGTCCCAGTGCTGCTGTGCCTGCCACTCTCTTCTGTGCTGATGGCTGAGATAAATGCCAGATGCTGGGTTGCTTGACAGTAAAGGTATGCATTGTGGAATACTCTCTGCAGTCCTTTTCCTTGCTCATTATAGGTGACATAAACTTTCTTAAATATAAGAGGTGTCAATCAGAAAACTTGAGAGCTGCACAGATTGGGAAAGAAGGTCAAGCATCTTGTGCAGAGACTACTGGTCCAACTTTTGCAGTTTTGATTTTCTACATTAGCTTCGGTGGAAGGAGTGTTTCCACAGATGCAGTTTTCCTGGCTCCTATCTGAAAGCTGGTGGGTGTCTACTGGGAGTTAAGGCTGATTTTCCTCACAGTCCACAATTTTTTTTTTTTTTTTTTTTTTTTTTCCCTTTTGCAAGAAACAAAAGGAAGACACTCCTGCCTAGGTCAACTTTTGCATGCAGTTGTTTGTTTGGGACCTTGCATTCAGGAAGAAATTCAGGCCCCTTAAAATCAGTGTCATGGCCTTGCATTTAATAATGAATGAATTTAATTACATTGGAACAAACCAGTGGCTTATTTTACCAAAAAGGTAGTGGTGGTCTCATTTGTGCAGTGGGCAACTGAAGCTGCAAGGCTGCATAGGGAAACACTTGCAGATGTATGTATGCAGTTTGCTTCTATGTGATGTTTTGGGTTGTTGGTTGTTTTTTTGTTTTTTTTTTTTTTCTTAAACTTCTTTAAGAACTGTAGCCATCTGTTACACTTTGAAAATTCATATAGGAAGTAAACCTGAAGTCCTTGTGATCTTTGTTCATATGGACCTGGTGGTTAAATAGCATTTACATATTACTGTGACAGTAACATAAGAATCATGGCAACCAAATGTGCTCTTGGCATATTAATAGCACATTATAAAAGTGGCAAAAGTAAATAAAGCAATAGAACATTATAAAGGTGGCAAAATTAAATAAACCAACAGAACATTATAAAGGTGGCAAAAGTAAATAAAACAACAGTGTGCTATTTCTGCTTGCTGTTTAATTGTTGCAAGACAGTCTGTAGCTTCAGAGTCATTGCTTTGGTTGAGAGTCAAAAGCAATGCTAGGGGCTTGTGGTAAACAAACAATCAATAGCGAATCAAACAAATGAAAAACAAAAACGGACCAACAAAACACTTCTGTTGTCAGCCAGTTACTGCTAATCAGCACTTTGTGCCCTGCTTTTGACTACCTCTTCCTGATTATATTCCTACATGCGGGAAGGGAAATTTGAAAGATGTCTTTAATAAACAACCCACAAACTTGGTAAAGCTGTGGCTTGCTCACGGCAGGTAAAGTGGGTGGAATTTTGGGAGCAGAAGAAGGTTCCCTTTGGTTCTCTGCTCTTTTTTTGTTTTTTCAGCAATCTGGTTTCAATGCATCATTTAACATTATTTCATTCCTGTTGTGACCAGGAACTGGTGCTTCAGCAGCAATCACAAAACCCAGATATTTTAGATCTGTTTGTGCAATGAATCGGCTGGTTGAATAGGCAGTATTAGAACTGGTGGTTGGGAAAATCAACTTGAAAAGTAAGTTAATTGCATGTGTGAGTATCTGAGCAGTAAATTCTTGCTCAACTTGAAAAACCTGGAAGGGCATTTTTTTTTTTTTTTTTTTTTTTTTTCCTAATTGGAAGTTCAAAGCATGGGGTCTTGGAGTTCAGCTCTAGAGTCACTCAAGTTGCTTCCTCTGCCCCCAGGCACCTGTATGGCATGGTTTTACTTGGATCTTTTGTCTCTGCTTGGAAGCTTGTGGGTTTACAAATGAGTAATTTGTCCTTATGCTCTGGCAACTATCTGGGTTTTGAAGAGAGCTGAAGAAGTTCAGATGCAGAGCATATTCTTACAGTAGGGGATGTAAATTGCCAGTTAATACAAAACTTGCCTTGCGTGAGGTCAGTAGTCTGCTATTATGCAAAAAATAGTTATGCTTGGGGGCATCCATTTATTTTCATGAATATTACTTGATTAACCAAATAGATAAGGGATGGAATATGCTAAAAGGGAATTATGAGATTGTAAGATTCAGAAGTGGCTTCAGGTCCTGAATTTCGACAGTCATAAATTTAGTGGTAATAAGGGTCCAGTTTTACTTGCTTTCTCTTAGGTGAGACAGTGGTGCACGCATCCTTAAAACCATCATAGTATTGTGCTGTGTAAAGAATTTCACATATAGTATTTTCCTGACTGAACCAGTTAAGAAAGATGGAAGGAAGAAAGCCTCTGCATAGTGTTTTTTTCTGTTCTGTCTGCTGTTTCACTGCATATATAGCCAGAATGATTTGTATTGATGTTAGAGTTGTCTCCTGAGCCCTTGGTAATAGGAAAATGGGTCAGTGAACTGAGTAAAAGTTGGTTCTGCAAGTGTTAATGTAATAGCACTATTACTGGCTTTGTAATTATTATTACTATTTTTTATCTGGTAATACAATAGGCAAGTATTAACACTGGCTGAGATCAGGCATGTTGTCCCAACACACAATGCAGTCCTCAGTTTAGATAAAGATGATGGAGTTTATCAGAGGCTGGTTTTAGTTGGTTTTGAACTTGGCAAACTTGGAGGCTGAAATTTGCCTTGTTAAAAGTCTGTATTATCTTCATATTTTATAACTCTGGAAGTTTAACTTCTTATTCATTGAATATAAGAAAGGAGATCAAATTGTTCACTAAGTTGGGTGACCGGAACAACTCACAATTGTTAAACTCTTTTGCAGCAGTTTAAAAATCAGTATGTTAATTAACACAATTATATTTGTCCAATTTTTAAGAATCTAGAGATTCATTCTAAATGCCCAGGCATGATTTCCTATGCAGCCCCTCGGAGCTTTCCATTTTGTAACTGCTGTTCGAAGGTGAACTCATTAAAGAGGTGACTGAAATTACTCCCATTCCTCTTTACACAAATGAGTTTTATCAAGTATGTGCTACTTATTAGAGACATTAGAGAGGCAATTCCTCCTTGGATAAGAGGGTCCGTTATATAAGCACCACTTACTACCTGAAATGTAGAAGGGTTTACATTTTTAATAGAAAACGTATCAAAACTTTTTTTCAAATAACAAAAGAGGCTTTGCTTAGTTACTGTTAGTTTACAGTAGGGTGTCAGAGAGTGTTCCCAGAAGTCATCTGTTGAAAACTTGATGCCAGACTGAAGGGAAATTTGGTATAATTTCTGTGCTCTAGACAAAGACTGCTCTCAGGCTTCTGTATCTTCTCTGCCAAAGTAGTTATCCCCAGGGTACAGTGGATTAATTTTGGATATTGCTTATTTTTACTTCTGGCACATCCCAGATTATGACTGGCTTCTTTTTTGAATCACAGCTGTATAGTCTGCTTCCAAGATGAAGCATGCACTTAACTTCATTGTATGGTGACAGTTGTCTTAAAAGTGCTCAGTGAAAATATAGGCATCTGATAGAAAGGTCTGATGACTCTGAAGAACCTGATTGCAAATACTGCTGTTTGTAGGGCATTGGGAGCACCTGTGGAGTGAGTTGCTGCTCTGTGTAAGGGGATGTATAGCAGCCTGATTGAAAAAGGCTAGGGGAGGCACTGATTCTTAGCAACAGTCTCCAGGACAGCTTTTTGATGCCAGCAGTAGATGACAGAAAAGCCTCAGTATTTTTGCTATCATTTGATGGTGCAGTTACATTGCTTGCTTTGATTAACCCCTACATGCCATCTTTCTTCTGAGCAATGTTTTTTGAACCACAGATAAGCAGGAATTGGGCCAGATACTTCTTTTGGGTTTGTTTTGGTTTTTTGCAAGCAGCTTGTATTGTTTGTCCTCTGCCCCTAGTTGTCCTGTGTGTTTGCACTATAGATCCACATAGATATCTCTGCCGCAAATGGACAGGGAAAGGGGGCTAGTAATGTATGTTGCCAGAGAAGACTACTGTTACTGAAGTTCATGAGCTAATGCTCAAAAAAACCCAAACATTAGAAAGCATTTATAGTTGGCTTGCTGTACATTCCTGGTTGTGGATGAGTTGCTCATGCTGGCACTAGGGTGTTGGTTTCCTATGTTTTTTTTACCTTAAGGAAGTGGGGCTTGTCTTTGCATGTCAGAATATCATATAAACCAAAGGAAAGAAGATGTGAAATGGAACAAGATGTAGGAAAACTCTGGACAAGTAATAAACTTTATTATTTTCTGGGCAAACTTGTATCTACTTTTGGGCACCAATTCAGAAGGAAAGGATCTGGAAACTGGAAACATTGTAATATGATGCTCAAGAGTAAAAGCTTGAGGCTCTGATTTCTGTCTCTCGTGGTTAAAATGGTTTTGGAAGCTTTGGCTGTGATTCAGCAGAGCACTTTAAGTTTGTAAGCTACCTTTTCTTATTGGTCTCAATGGAACTATTTGTGTGAATTAGTCTAAGCCAGAGTTTACTGACTCTCCTGCACTAGAGGCTTTATGATAGGTGGGGAGATTAAATGGTCAGTCCTAAAAAAGCTGTTGATGTAATAGTGGTACAGAAATTGAAGTAAAAGCAGCACTGAAAGCCTGAAGAGATGGAGATGGCTTGATCTTTCTTGTGCGTCATCCAAGGCTAGCTTTAAAAACTTCTGACAAACGTATTTCTTAATGCTCTCTGTAGAGGGAACACAGCATAGACCCCTCTTCCAAGGTGGTGAAAAGTCAGTGCTCTAGCACTGAACCTGTTTATAAACATAGGAATTGATACTGTGTGGATGAAGACCAAGTTCTCAGCTGGAGATACCATGTGGGTTGCTACATCTCTGGAAATAACGTTGCCAACTTTGCTACCAGACGTTGCCCAGTATTAGATAACAGAATGCACTGTTAGGTCCTAAGTGTTTGGCTGTATTCAGTGGTCCTATGCCTGTAGACAGCATTATTTCAATACTAAGGAGCTGAATGTGCTTCTCCCAGTTGTCCTGAACAGTCTGCACTGAGGTTAGTGGGTTACTGAGGAGCCCCACCAAGCTCAGCGTGAATAAACTGTTGTGCTATATGCTAAAGGCAGTAAAATCAGCTCAGTTTTCTCCGTGAGGAAATGGGTAACCGAATTCAACAACTTTGTATTTGCTTGTCATCTTTTACATGTTCTGCTGCTGCTGAGCTCTCTCAGAAAACTGTAGAAAGATCTATTTAAAATGGCAAATCACAAAACCCATACTTTTTTCCTCATCTATGGTACTGATGTATCCTAATGTCATAGTAACAAATGAAGAGCATCTTCACAGTTCATTAAATGGGTGCTTTTGCCTACAGAAATAGTATAGTTTTTCAATAACTCTCAGCTTGCAGCTTGACAGCAGAAGTATCTTGGTTCACTTTTCCAACCTGTCACACAGGAATTTCCAACTTGCTTTCCAGAGAGCTTTGGGACAGCATTTGCTGCACAAGTTCCCCATGGCCAGTGTGTGTCCTCACAGGTAGCCACATGTATATGAGGGCAAAAATGCTTCCTGCCTTCAGCCCTTTCACTTAAAATCCTGTGCCTCAAATTCCTCCATTTGAATGTCTGATCCTACTCAAGCTATTTATATAAGGGATAGGTCATTTAATTCTGAATTCAGATTCAGAATAGGAAAAGATGTGCTGTTCTGCCTTTTCTAGATGTATCAAGAAACTAAGGAAAGGAAAAGAGTTGCAGCTATGTGTTACAGCATCTTTTTTCTTCATAGCTAATGAGTGACAATTACTGCTTTATTTCTCAAACTAGCATATCTGTCTCCCAATGCGAATCTTTAATTCAAGGTGTCTGAAGTTTTCAGTGTAGCCGAAAACTTCATTATGCAGAAGAGTGAAACAAATGTTAGACTTGGCTTGCCTAAAGAAGTGTTTTGGACCAAAGCTAGTTAAATAATCCAAATGAACAATTAGTCTTATTTATGACATTGAGGAATAGGACAAAAATTACTTTTTTATATAACAAAAAGTAAATGGAATGACTTTATAAAAAGGCAATAACCATCTTGGAGAAGAAAGTAGTGGCATATGGTACTACAATAGTTATTTGTTTTGTTGGCATTCTGCTGATGTCTCACTTGGACTGGTAGCTTTACAGCAGCCTTGTTTGTTGCCAGAGGATGATAAACTGCTGCAAAAGTGAGGTACAGCAGTGGTAAGTTAAGACTGCTCTGTTTCTTTAATGGCCATGGCAAGGGTATTTTAATGTATTTGAGTTGGAAAATTACCCATTTTGAAGCCATCTCATGTTGGCATCCCCTTTTTCCTTCTGAGATCCTTATTTATGGCTTGCTTTAACATATGCTCATTGTAGATGTAATCTGATTTTTATAAATTGTGAACTAGAGGTCTTGAAAAATCAGGGGGAAAAGCAGGGTGCTGTTGTCTGTTTGGTATCCGTATGGAATAATGCATCCGCCTAACATGGACTGCTTTTTAGGGTCTTGGCTGTGGGGCATAGCTCTAAAGTTAGGTTTGAAAAATGCATTGCTGTAGCACACAGGGAAATAGTGGAAGTCACAGTATTTTGAGTAATTTAAATCCACATTGGACAAAATTCCAAAACATACTGTAAATCAAAATAATGTACATCAAAGCAGTGGATGTTCCTGCATTTCATTTTGGTAAATTTCTGGCAAGGGCTTTACTAGGAAGTACTGACTCTGAAGTTTTCTGGAATGGAAAGAGAGCTGAGTTGGATCTTGGCTATGAGGAAGGGAGGTTTCAATGGGATTTGGGTTTTTTTGTTTTGGTTTGGCTGTTAATGTACACTAGCAGTTGAGGATCAGCAGTCTTAAAATGATCTCCAATTCAGCTCCAATAATAAAAGTATCAGAATAAATACAAACACAACTTTTGAAAAAATCATGTAGGAGTCATTTTTTTTACGCCCCTTGGGGAGGAATTACATTATCAAATTCTGAGGTTTCTACTGAGCTTTTTTTCATGCTTTCTTGATGCCAACAGGAACTTTACTGCTACTATCTCTTTGAAATTGAGTCTTATTCCAAGTGTTTAAAAGGAAGTAAGTGCCCTGCATCCACACTTCAAAGCTCAGTTACCTCTTTCTGAAACTAATTTTGTGAACCGAGTTCATTACCTATTTAAATCTGCAGTGTAACTATGTGTAGACACAAGAAATAACAGTGAATCTCCAAACCTTACCTTTCTGGGGAAATGTTTAAGAAAAATATTTATATCTTATGCAATCTTAGTTAAATAATAGTTAAATTATGTTTCAGAATTATATTACATTTTGAGTTAATGAAAGTATTCAATTAACCCTGTTACAGTTTCACTATTTCATAGTTAAATGTCCAGGGAAGGATAGTTCAAGATTGTCTTCTAATGCTAAGTAGAAAATGGTGAAAATTTGTTTCCCAGATAATACCTAACTTACCTGTCATTTTTAGAATTCATAAACTGATGTGATATTAATGTGTGAGAATGATTACTGGTATTAGTGTAATGGATGTTAAACAGCATAAACAGTTAACTTGATGCAGGGTGTGATTCTTGCAATTTTCAAGGCTTCAAAGCTTCCTTGGGGACAAATTATCCTGTAAGTGCTTATTGATGTTTTACTCTGGCTTTCCTTTGTAATAGCCTTGCTGGATGTCACTGGAAACAAGATATTAAAACTAGAATTAACATTGGTCTGATACAGGGGCACTTCTGAGGGTCCTGAGGTTCACTGGACTCAGTAAAAAAACTCAGACATCCACTTAAGATGAAGCTGTTCATCACCACATCGAAGTAGCATTAGTAATTACATAGCAGCCTATAAAAAGAGCATCCTAGATTCCTCTGCAGATCAGACCTGCAGATCTGAGTGACTCCACACATGGGAAATTGAGGTGGGGAAGAGAATCTTAATCACTTGAGTAAACGGAAAGATTATTTCTTAAGTGGAAGTCAAGGCTCAAAATATGGCTCTCATGCAAATCAATGGCAGGTAGCCTCTGAAAAGGAACTTTTCCATTATGCATATAGCTTATGATTTAGCTTCATCTCCGTGGACTGCTCAAGGGGTGTGAGTGGGAGAGGCAAAAGTGTGCCAGGAGTCATCAGTGTTTTGCTTCACTTCCAAGCACAACACAAGGAGTATGACACTTGTGAAAATGTGACTCACTGGGAAAGCTTTTGGCTGTGATGTGCCTATAAGGATTGTAACAGGAAAAACAGCTGTTTTCCTTTGTCTGTTACCAATCTAATAACTGATGTTAAGGGTGGTGTGATACATTAAATGGACTTCTGAAGCAATCTGGAAATTATCCATAAGAAATTATTTAAAAATACATTAGTAAAAGTGTTTTTCCAGTATTAATACAATTTGTTGAAAGCTTTTGAAGGTCTGAGTGTGTGTGAGGATCTGTTTTCACAACAAAAGGCTTTTATAACAAAAGTTTGTCTGGAGCTGTTAGTTTGAAAAAAGAGCATGCACCACTGAAAGCATTGTTACCTCTGCTTGTGTGCATTATAATGTAAGCCTTACTACTTGTAGGATTTGTCACATCCCATTTGTCTTGTGTATCAGAAGAAAATCCATTCTAAGGACAGATGGTATAGCAGATATCTGTGGGTTGGAAGGATTGTTAACCCTTTGAGAGTAAACACCCTTAAAATGAAGGCCTTAATCTTGTAAACTGTACAGCAAATATACATTGCAACAGATGTGAAAATGCTACTTGGTTTTGAATTGGCTGAAGTTGTATAAAAAGACTGCACTCAAAAGCTGAGACTGGGTTTTATCTTGTTTTTCAAATCTGGGAGCCAGCTCTGTGGGGATTCCAGCATACCTCAATCAGTGTGGCAAAAGCACAGACATGTTGACAGGTCTGGACTTGTGAATTCATATCCAGCACAGTAATTTGCCCATTGCAAACTTATGATCTGACTCCTTGCCATGCCCTTTCAGTTTATACATGCATCCTGTTTGGATCATATTAGAGGAAGTACTGCCAACTAGCCTAAGAGTTATATATAGCTCTGTGCAGCAGGGTACATACTTTCAGTTATGGGTAACTTCTATCAGAGATGACCAAAACCAACACAAAGAAAATGTAGATGTGAGCCTCTATAGAAGGAAGAAAGTTAGATTGTCCTTTGTAAGGACTCTACCATCAGCAGGTAGGCAAGAAAAGGTATTTAAAATCAAAATGCAGCATGAAGAAACAATCATGGGTGATACAGGAACATGCATGATAAGATGTGTATGAAATAGGAAGCTGGGGGGTATTTGCCTGAGTATAACAGTTAGTCTTGTCTTTATGGCTAACAAGCAGGATGTACACCTGGGTTAGCAATTCACAAAGAGGGGATAATATTTAATTTGCAAATGCCTAGTTCTTGTCACTGCTACACTGCTCTCCTGAAAGGGTTCATTATATGATAGATACCCTGTTTGGCTTGAGGTTTGGAGTCTTAGGTTTGATTTCTGGCTTTGTGTGGTGCTGGCAAAGAAGGCTGCAAATTTCAGCTGAGTTTTCATGCTGTGGGGACCATCAGGTACAGGAGGGACCACTGGAGTCTGAACCAGAAGGACTCCAGAGAGGTATAGAGCCTGTAATGGAAACATACTTACCTGTCACACAGCTCCAAGTGGCAGAGCTGTTGTTTCCATGATAGCAACACACAGAACTGGAAACAGAAATAAGTTTTAATGTGTGAAACCAGAAAATGCTATTTGTTCTGGCTGAGCTGTTGAAAAACTATAGTTAGGGCTTCTACAGAACTTAGTTTTGTCACAGGATAAACCAGTATTATATTTCTTGAAGCTTTTCAGTAAATACTTGAGAAAGCAGGTAGTATGAAAAGCCAAACCAAGATAATCTGATGGTGAAAAAGATTTGTTACCTTTGCTATCTTAAACATGGTTTGTTTCCTAGGTGAACTCCATGATGTACATGATTACATTGTCTTCAGGTTAAGATGGATGCTAATTGCTAACAAGATATCCCATCTGCACATCTTTCAGTGGGAGCCATCAGCCAATTACTGCTGGAGTGTGTATCCTGTTCACAAATGTACTAGAGCTGAAGAGTGTATGCTCGGAGCTGTGCTAGTCTGTCTCTTTCTTGTGATACAGAGGATCCAGCGCTGCTAACGTCAGCTTGCTGTCCATAGTATTTCTGGTTATGTCCTGGTATTTCTGGTTATTTCTAAAAGCCATTGTATCATGCTTTAATGTGATTGGTTTCTCCATTCCCCAATAGCAATGTTTGCTTTTAACTGCAGTGCAATAGAAACATGAGTAGTGCCACTGTGACACATTCACAGGCAAAAAAGCCTGATGAGCCGATGTGAGTCCTTGGCCCATACTGCTTGGCACTGCATGTGGGCCAAGGAAGGCTGTGCCATTGCAACTTACAGCAACTGAACACCCTATTTTTGATAAAAAAATAGAGAAGGCTTCATTATAATTGCTTAGTTGTAGATAACTGCATCTCTGCTGAAAACATCAGCATTAAATGGCTCTCAGAGAATGCACTTCGATTTCAGAGGTCTCAAGAGATTTTGTAAAATGACTGTCTCTTGTTGCTTTAATTTTCTTTATGCTTGTTTCTTGGGCTTTAACAGGCCTTAACAGCTACTACTGCTCATCCCAGGATTTAGTAAAAGTATGGAAGAAATGAGGATAACCCTGTCAAACTAAGGGACTGTTTACAAGCTGGGGAGAGGAGCGATTGTGTTTATCCTCTGGAATGGTATTCAGGCAGGTATCTTTCTGTAAATGTCATTTCTGAAAACACCACCACACCAGAGTTTCATGAAGATCCTACTTGGGCTGAGCTTTTGCCTAGTTTTAACCATGCAAATCTCATTGAAAACCCATTACTTTCTAAATTTCTGTCTTCCTAGCCAACAAGAAGTGCAAAGAGTTGTTATAGTCTAGAGGGAACTTATGCTGTTCTTTCTACATGGTCTTTGGTTCTGTGTATATTGCACTGGTAACACAAAACTGAAGAACTCAACTCTTCTTACTGGTTTATGCTGGAGGCTTGGTAACTACCATTTTAAAATGACGTATTTTAGATAATGGTTATTGGGTGCATAGTAAGGTAAAAACAGACTGCAGGATTTTGACTGCTTGCCTTACATAGTAATGGGAGAGTCCTGCTCTGAAAACACCAATGCAATTTTGCTTCTATGTTACACTCAGGAAGAACAGAGTGCCACACACAGAATTACTTGAGACCCCTAGCTTAGGTTTGCCATTGTCAGTGTTTCACACACAAAAGACAGGATTTGAGCTTTTCTTAAATGTAAGATAAACAAAGAATCGTACTAAAGCTACAACATTAATAAAGTAGTTCTTTTTGCATTCTGGTTTGTCTTTCATGTCACAGATTTCCTGTTTATCTCGTGTTCTGCTGCTGCAGTGGGAAGGAAATCCAAATTCTATCCAATTTTTTCTTTGACATGAGCTATCAAAATTAGGACTAGAATTCAAAACAGTAAACTGTTCATCTTCTAGTGTGTTGATAAATAGAAGAGGTCAACAGCAAGGGGATAGAATTTGCAAGCATACAATTACATGCTAGCAAAAACTAGAAAACAGTTGGCAGTGTGTTGGCAGGACCTCACAGAACTGCGAAGATTTGAAGAATCAAAGCAGATGAGATTAAATGCAAGCCAGCACTGGATTAGTGCATGTTGGAGGTAAGAATTATAGCACTCATGTGATCAACTTTATTGTGAGCAGCCAGGAAGAAGAGCAAGGTTTTAATGTTAACGGTTCAGTGACAATCAATGTTCATTGCATAGAGGGAGTTAGAGAATTGTATATTTATACAGTTAACAAGATGGTCTCCGGTTCCAGTGCATTAGGTACTATAGAAATGCATAAAGGAGTTGTGTACTTAGGTTTCTGACAACAGAGATCCTGCTATGGATCCAGTTGTGCTTTCTCAACTTGATCTGGTTATTCCTCTGGCGCATGAGGCAAGAGTGCGGGGTCATCAGACTAGGAGCCCCACTAATCTGACACAGAGTTGGCAAACCCAGTTTCTTCATCTGAAATACTGCAGTGTGCTGCCTTCACTGGTTATGGCAGTATCCTGAATTGTTGCAAGAAAAAATTTTGGTTTCTGGATAGAGGAGCATAGAGTTTAGTGTTAAAATCTTCCTTGACTATCAGAGCAGCAACATGCAGACAAGCTGAGGTCTAGACATGGCTGAGATGAAGAGAAGAGAGGAGTGAATCCTAAACTTTGCAATTGGCTTGGTTTGCTTGCTTTAAACTCCTCCTCACAGTGACAGTATAATGCCTAAATTTTGTAATATTTGCTTTCTTTTTTTGTATACAGTACTGTGTGCACAGGATGGGACTGTGGCTTGGGCCTATTCCTGGAGGATCAGCAAGTATAATTTCTGTGGTGGATGACATTGTTACCCTTCTGCTGGCAAACCAGTAGAAAAGGGTTATGTAGGCAATACATGCCTGTTAGACTTGATGTCTTACTTCACTGATTGGCAGTTTCCATTCTTAAGTAGAACACTTGTCATCTTCCTGCTGCTTTGGATTAATAATAATAACTCTTCTAAAACTTCTGCATCTTGCCATGGAAATTTTATGTGTTAGGTGAAATTGTTGTTGAACCGGAGAGGAGGCAACTTTGGAACATAGGACTGAGCTTCAAAAAACTGAGTTTGTACTGAGTTTCATAGTATGAGCTGCTGTTTTCATAAAGAGTAAAATTGCTCCTTGTTCCTAAAGAATAACTAACTATACTCTTCCATGTGTATGGCTCAGCAGCATGTGTTTAAAGGCATAAAATCCTAGTTTTTCTATCCAGCCTATTAACAAGGGGAATGATGGAGAGGGGAGAGGATTGATGGAGTCTGAGGGCTTAAAAGTTTATCAGACTGGAGCAGGGAAGAAAGAGGGGAGGCAAAAAGAGAAGAGTTGAATTGGAACAGAAAGGGAAAATGTACAGGAGTAACGTGTAAGGAATGTGAAATATAAAATAGTTAGGAATGTGAAAAATACTTGACATGAGTTTATATTCTTATCTACAGACTATTGCTCTCCTCTTCCTTGAAAGAGATAAAGGTGAATGCTTGAGGCATTCCCACCTGCAGAGAGGGCTGGTGGGAAGTGGGACCTGTCTGAGAAACCTGTCTAGTCAGGTTCTTTACCCTGGACCCCCTTACTTCCACCACTGCCTTCCCCTGCCCTGCTCTCACAGTAGCCCAGCTCCAGACCCCTTCTCTGTTCCTTCCCAGTACACTTGCCTTGCCTAGCCATGTGTACAGGCTGTCTGATCTGTCCGGCTGGTCTGTGACACTAACATATGTCCCTATCCGGTCCCTTCTCTGGTGGTGGTGTCCTACTGCTTAGTCTGACCCTGATCACATCTCCCAGTCAACCTATGGTCCGCTGGCTTCAGCCTTGACTTGAGCATGAATTCCCTCTCCCCACTATTCCTCCAACTCTTTTTTCACGTATACTTTCCTTTCTAAGTATATTTCCACTTCATTGACTCTTAACTCCTTGTAGACATTGAAGATAATTTCTGAAAATTCAATCAATATCCAGGACATCTAGGAGCTGGTGGCTACTAAAATCCAAGACAAGGCACGTTAATGATGGCTGAGTGAGATAGGAGATGCATTACATGAAAAAGAACAACCCCTTCAATACAACTCCCAGGTTGCTATTACATGGCAGCATGTTTTCAGTTAAACTTCAGTAATGTCCTGGGCTGCCATTCATCTCCTGGTTTTATTAACTGGCAGATTCCCAAAGAGACAGACAACTCTGATGACTAAAACAGGCGTTCTGATCTCCCACACTAAAGTGGTGGGTGTTCGCTGATTTATCTTGCTGTTCTGATATATCTTCCCCACCCGGAGGGCAGGTTGTTTAAAGAACAGTCCCAGCTTGCTTGGGAATAATGTTTTCTGCTGCGTTACTGGTGCTGTGTTTGTTTGATGGTGCCTGCTGTGCTTCTCTTGAACAGTGGTATTTCACAGCACTGCTCAGCCTGCCCCAGAGCTCAGGCAGTTTCTGGAGGGTGAAGAGGTAGGGGACTGCTGAGGGGCAACTTAATTTTTTTTTTTACTATTAAATTTGTTCACCTCCAACCTTTTTTAAACATGGGCTTTTAAGACCAAGTCCAAGCAAGGGTGCCATGCTGTCTGGCAGGTTAACACTTCTTGGAATTCTGATGTAGAAATGATTGTCTGCTTCTGAGGAGTTGGCAGTTCTGTGCATGTAGCATAAAGCTCTGAACTCAGGGTTGAGGGGGTTTCATTTTAAAAAAATCTGGTGTTTCTGCTGGAAAGAGATACACCAAGTAATGCAAACTGGCAAATGGGTAGAACAGTAGCCCAGGGTCCAGGTCTGCTCATTTAACTCAAAATGCTCCCCACTTTCACTTCAGCTGCTTTTTATCACATACCATAGGTTTATGCCTAGAGCTCTTACTGTAACTGTTATTTATTCCTGCTATACTCATTCTAGCTGATTACATCAGTTAATGGCAGGATTAGTTTTCAGCTGTTAGGTTTCAAAGCAAAATATTCAGGCTTCATGTTCAGATTTATATTGGTACAGTAATGGTTTCTGCTTTCACCCTTAGTATTCTCAATAAACTTAGGAGCTCCCTCCCTGTATGTAGCTGCATCAGCCAGAGCTGCAGGACCTATAGGCTGATTGCCACCTCAGATGTCATCTTTATAGCTGTTGGAGTGCTTAGGCAGAGGAAGTAAATACAGCTTAAACATTCAGCTCATAACTTTTTGTGGTAGTACTCAGACTATAATTCTTATTATTTAAGATCTGACTTTGTAGATCCATGTAAGCACAGCTGACTTGTAAAAGTAGGGTTTGAGTGTTGTGGCTTCTAATACTCAATGTACTTCACACTTTGCATGGAATTTGCATTCCCCAATTGTTTGACCCCTTCCCCCCTCTTTTTCCCCTCTAGATGTCCTGAGGCTATATTGTTGCACATAGGGTTTTGGTTGATTATATTTAATGTGGTATGAAGCAAACTGCTACCAAATTGTTCATATGCCAAGTCTATGGCAGTGGGATCTGTTAATTTCTCCTTGCTCTATGTGGCCTGTGAAAAGAAACTGAATTGTTCCTTTCACTAGTTACGTTCTGAATGGTTCTTAGTAGCAAAGCTATCACACACCTCCACATTTTCCATATGAGCAAAATAACAGCTGTTCTGATACTGGGGCTACTGAAGCCAGACCACCAGGGAACACATGAACCATGAAAATTGCCTTTCAATTCGCCAATTATTATATCTCTCTGTGTTCTCATGAACACCAGGAAAACGTGCGTTGCATTTTGGCTTTATTATGTTTGCATAACCAATCCCTTAGCAACACGTAAATGTGGCCTTTCTTTTATTTCAAGTCACCATATGCTTGTGTGATTGCACAGAAAGCCTTGCCACAGCCCTTTTCTTCTATGAGTAATTCAGGGTGTTTGCATATGTCCAAACCGGTCTTTTGTTTTACGTGAATCTTCGTTAGTTGAAAGGAAGCATAGGGAAGAATCGTATGTGCAGACAAGAACAGCTGTGATGAAGAGAGCACATATTATGGGTACAGAGTATGATTCAGTACAAAAAATGTTTCTGTTCAAGATAGTATTTATCCATATCTGGTCAGACCCAAAATAGCTGCAGTCTGCAATCTGTCTTCCAATTCATTTAGTGACCAACATATAAACACCTAGAGAATGGTAAGCATGGGCAGGCTTAAGTGAGAGTTGCCCCAACTACTACTTTCTGCTCTTCAAAGTATTTTTAGTATGAGGCTTTTTCTCAGCTAGAAGTGGATTTCTTTTCTGCAAAGTTGTTCGGTCTGCTTCTCAACTTAGGTCAGCTTTTAGGACCCACAGTCACCTTCTGCAGTGAATTCCACACATATCATCTTCCACTGTTGATTTTCAACCTGGCCTCTGGTAGCTTGAGTGGCAGCCTGATAGTTCTTCTTTGTGAACACTCGCATTCTAACCAGCTATGATTTTGTAGTTCTGCTGTGTCACATAGCAGTAATCTTTCAGGTTCCTGTACAGAAAACCTGTACAGGCAGTCTCTGAAGATTGAGGACAAACCTGGTGACATAGAGGGAACATGCAGTGTTGAAAGGGTCCAGTCAACTGGGTGGATTTGTAGGAGTAGCCTTTAAATACACTTCTGGCTTTTTGACTCATTTCAAACTGCTCTTTTCATTCCATAAATAACATTTCCGGTTTTTTGGGTTTTGTTTTTCCCTCAAAATCTGATTTAAATACATCTTCTTTTCCTGTTTTCCAAATGTGATAATGATATAAAGTTTCAGTGTAAATGTGGTAGCTGTCTTAAAATATCTCTGTAAAGTTGTAGCTTTTTACTTCTCTGATAACCATGTTTTATATGCATTTGTAGTACTCAGCATTAGATTGGCAGAACTTGGAGAGCGTGGCCCGGCCTTTCTATTTTCTGATAGTTGTTAACTGAAAGCCTGACTTAAACCCACTGAAATGAATGTGTTGCCTTTGGATCTGATCCATGGTTCCTGACTTCATATATAAACTCTTTACTGTACCCAAGAGATAATCCCCAATCTCGTGAGTCTTAGTGTGACCTTAGTCACAGAAACCTCCCACCTAACAAAGAGGAGGGAGGAGAGAGGTGGGACAGCACTACTAAAAGTTTGAATAGTCACTCAGCTGCGGAACTGCTTTTCTGAAATGACAATTTTTTACCACACAGGTCACTTGAAGATCACCAGAGGTCAGGGCATCACAGTGATTTGTTTTCAGAAGTGCAGTGCTTCTGGCAGCTGCCACTGACATCAAAGGAAGCTTGCCAGTGCTCAGATCTCTCTAATAGGTTGTGTAAATATCACCCTTCTCAGGAGAGTAACTTCTTACTGTTGTTTCAAATGCCTAATGTCTCTCAGTTCACAGAGATAGTTGCAGCTGCCAAGAGGTTGTATTTGTCATCTTCATTTCTGTGCAATTATCAATAGTTTTTTAACAACTGCATATGCCTTGAATTTTGTTTGAACATGCTAAAACCTCTAAAATAAGATATTAATGAGACAAAGTTGGAGATGTTTTGGAGTTTCTTACAGGGTCAGTGAATTAATGATTTTTTAATATTTTTTTTTTTTTTTAAATGAATACTAGGATTCTGTCCTTTACTGAGTTTAAGATTGATGGGAATATTTAGCTCAGAGAGTTTCCTGGAAACTGATGGCTCTGAAATACAGACTAATAAGTCGTTATCCAAACACACAAATATGCACACATGGTATTTCCAGACATAACCTTATGTCTTTTGGGTTCAACTAGGAATTATCAGGACATTGCTGAGGTCCTGTGGGAAGGTGAGAAACTAGTTTATCAGGCCAGGATCAAAGAGGGATGGATAGACTTAGGACAACTGGAAAATACGTAGAAATTGTTGTCAATTGTTGTTGGTTTTGATGCTCAGGGTGAAAGGCACTCATTTGGGGTGCAGGGTGGTTTGCACTGAGTTTGTCCACAGACATGTAAGTCTGAGGCAGTAGCAGTCAAGGTTCAGATTCCCCCAAGCCTTTTAAATGTGGAGAATGCAGGTAAGGAATTTCACACTTCACATTCATGTCTGCTTGAAATGGCTCCTGTTGAGACAAAAAGGTAAAGCTGTTCTTGAACATACAATCAGTTTCATGAAAGAGAAGTTGTGGCTCCTCCAGAGGTTGTCAGAATTGGGCCCTATGTATTTCTCAGATGACATTTCACATTTTCTCTGCTTCCTTGGTCGGAAGCCCTGCTTTTTCTATCTGCATGATACACCCCAGGCTTTTAGGGCAAAAAACTCAACATGTCTTTGTTCTAACTTCCTTTCTGTTTTAGCCTCATTCTGCAGTGGTTAGAAAGGACATGAACAAAAATCTCAGCTAACTTCTTTTGTTGGACTGGTTTTATCCCTCCCTGCTGCATCCCTGACTCCTGAATACAGGATCATAGCAGTAAGTAGAGTGTAGGCACAGGAGTAACAACGTTGTTGGGTTTGGGTTTTTTTATTGAGGGTGGAACGAAACACATGAACACGTACTTTGTGACACATTCAGTGTTAATGTCACATTGCAGAGCTGTGTCATCTGTGTCATGGAATAAAGGTGAAATTGCACAAGGGGTACCATGAAGCCATGTGAATATACTTACGAGTTCTTAGACACTTTGAGCTGAACAGTTTTCTCAAATTCCTCCATATAAGCTTGATTTATTGGCTCACTGGGAAGTTTCCTGCTGGCTGCACAGTTGGTCAAACTACTTATGACATCTCTACATAACTTTTTTTTCTAAACACGTAAAGAGACCATAGACAGGCATTAAGCAGGAAAGTGTGAATAATGGAAGGTCTGCTGGTTTTTCATTTCCTTCCTTGAGTATCTGCCTTAATTCCCAGTTCTAGTCCCATCCTCTACTGGAAGTACACATGCTTGTAGTTTCTGACAAGGTTTTGAAGTTCTATGTATACGATCAATACTCTTCACAGTAGGCTTTACCTTCTATGCTTTGCAGAAATTTTGGCAACTGAATTCACAAACACAAGTTTCTAATCTGATTAAGTTACTACATTGTCTTCCAAATAATGCCAAAGTTTTTCTTTACCTTTGTATTTTGAACTGTCATTCATCCATTGATCCCATCAATCAGTCCTGTTTGGTCTGAACAGAGCCTTTCAGACAAATTTCCACACTTTGAATACTTCAGACTAAGATGAAAGTCTGAAATCTTCCAGGTCAGACAGCCTTTGACAGAGCATTGCCTGTCAAACATGTATTTCAGAGGCCTAACTCAAAGCATTATTTTCAAGCCTGCAGACAATTTAATTTTGTAATTTTTCACTTAAAGCTGATGCAAAAGTTTCCCTGGTGACTGTACCATGTCCTTGCACTCACCACACCCTGATGACTTCTGTATGGCTCAGCTTCCTGGACAGTTCCAGGAAGGAAGGTGGCCATTCAGTTGGGGAGGGTGTTGAAGATTGAACCCAGCCTAAGTTCCCTGTGTGGCTTTCCCTATGATGCTTCTGTTTCTTTTAGCTTTACAGGCTAAGAGACTTCGGACTGCTCCTCAGTGCCTAACTAACTCAGTGCTTCAGCCTACTAACCAACCCTGCCAGTTAATTTATGCTGTAATTGATATGCTACTGCTTAAATGAGAGTGACTGGGAGGACTAGGTCATCTGGAAGGAGGCTTGGGTTCCCTCTGTCACAGTTGGCTGCTGCTGCAGCTTTTTTGCCTTTTTTTCCCTGAGGTTCTTAAATAAACTGAATGGTAGTTCCCAGATTTCTAGACTGCGGGACACATGTCACCATGTGTTGTAGAGGCAAGGCTGAGTAGTGAAGGGTGGTTGTTGCGTTCATTTGTTGAAATTGCCCCTATAACAAGGTACAAGGCATGGGGAGCTGGTCTGTTTTCTCAAGCATGCTGCCTGCCCATGTTTTCCTGTTCACATGGGCCCTCGGGAGAGAGGTCAAGTCCTGTGTACATCTGCAGTCAAAAAGAGGGATGGCTCTGAAGGACATTTGTGTAACAACAGGATCTAAGAGAATATTCTGTCTTTGATGAGACTGAGGTTGTAATCAGGGTGGAAAAACACGTGCATTTTAAGTGCCAAAAGGGCATAACACATAGTTTGTCATCAGTAGGTGACGTGTGCAGCCTTAGCCAGACAATATAATAATTGTGATTATGTAAGAGAGAAAAAAAAAAGAAGTCTGTGTTACTTGATGTTAGCTGATTTCTGCCATTTTCCAGATTCGAATGGGATCTCTATGGTCATCCAAATCACATCATTGCGTAGAGTGGAAAGCCTCCTGTTAACTACTGTGGACCAGCAATCTGGTCACCTTGTTAGCCCAGGTCATCTCTGAAGCTTGTTTGGTACAATTATAACATGGCAATTCAGCTACAGTATTCACAAATGTTCCAAAGCACAAGGACAGAAGCCTGTTTGTGAAAGCTGCTGCATAAAGCTATTTGTGCTATCTTTGATCTATGGAATTGCTCTCACAAGGCAAAATGCATAGAAAGATGACGCGACATTATTTCATCTACACACTTTTCAGCCTAGAAAAAGTAGCAGCTGCACAGAACATAGTTATTCCCTCTTGAATCTCATCTTGAAATCAAATCATTGATTATAAAGCACTTAGTACATTCTATCGTGGAGTATCCACTATACTCTTTAATGATATTCCATAGCAGTCTAGCCAAGAGACACTGTCGAGGTACACATATGCCATGCAGGGAATGAGCCCTGTAAGAGATAACATGAGCTTCAGGAGGGTGAAACTGCAGTGGTTGATGCAAATACAGACATTTGACAGCTGAAAAACTTATTTCATTTTCCAGATGATGAAGTTGACTTGTATATATCATTTCCCTCAGAAAAGGTCACTTCTGATACAACTCCATTTTCTAACAGAAGGAATGTTTTGATAAAAAGATACAGCAAGAAAAAATAGCCTTTATTTCTAAATCAGCCTACATTAGTGTATCTATGCTTATTGTTATAAAAAGTATTGCTGGCGTGAAAGAGAGTAAGTTCCTGAGCTAATGAGGATTCAAAAAT
The DNA here is from genome assembly GCF_000696875.1 of Nestor notabilis. Lineage (NCBI taxonomy): Eukaryota > Metazoa > Chordata > Aves > Psittaciformes > Psittacidae > Nestor > Nestor notabilis. Next base: position 1,934 of record NW_009929701.1, on the reverse strand, counting down.
GGAGTTTAGCTCAGATCTAAATCCTGAAAGCTGACAAGCATCTGAGTCTTGTGCTAAATTGAACAGAAGGTGCTCAGCAGGTCTTATTATCTGGCCTTTACTGAACAGCAGGAGACAGGCCTGAGTGACATAAGGTGGGCTAAGCATGCTCTAAAGGGCTTCATTCACCACTTGTTAAGTTTGTAAAGCTCTGTCACTGGTCACTTGCATCATTATTCAGAGACCATTCCTGTAAACAGTGTGGTGAAGCTGTGTAGATGTTGAAAGGTAATGATTTGTCAGTAGTGGAAAGGAACTTTCCTGCAGCCACTGCCCCAGAAAAGTACCGATTGATGCTTTCTTCATAATTAAAGAGTAAGCTACCTTGTGCAGTACATGTTCAATCACCGCTTTTAATCAAATCTCATACCTGCCTGTCAGTTCCCATTCAGCATGAAGGACTACAAAGCAGTGTGTTCATTACTCCACTTATGCTCCCTTGCTCCAAAACAATAAAACACAACCTCTTGGAGCAGATGCTCACAGATGATATCTTGTCACCTCCTTTGAAGTCAGTGTAGTAGTTGTGTGTTGTACTGTCTGAGCAATTGGTCTAATAAAATCGAATTTATAGTGGGATCTGGTACTAAAACCCTTGAAGAGTTTACAGGCTGACCTGGCCAACAGTCTCAGGGGCAATTCTTTCACTTAAGATCTTTTTTTCAGCTAGACTGCTCTTGACATTAAGCCCAGCTCCTGAGAGAACAATCAAAGACTGTTTCAGGAATGCTATTTGCAAGTCTGCCTGCTTTTGTATCAGAAGGACAATTTATGCTGAGAGGAGAGAAACTTTTTTCGGTTCACACACATCTATGTTTCAGTTTTCTTGCTATATTCCCTATACTAGTTGTAGAATAACTAGTCACTATTAACTAATAGCTTTGACGCTGCAGTTCTAGTACTAGTTTACTTCTTTTGGGGGAAGATTATTGTCAAGGTTAGTGCAGGTAAAGTTACTTCTTCCTATCAGATCTTACATGTAGGCATAAAATTGCAGGGAGGATATGCAGAATTACTGCTTCCTCTGCCTGTGATTGCTTTTCCTGTGCTTACACCCACAGTCTGTGCTGTGTTGGTTTTGGAAAGTCCACAGGTTTTTACAGAAAATACTGTGTGCAAATTGTGTTATAGGATTAACCGTGGAAATAACAGGTTTTGATGGCAGGCTCTCCAGGCAAGAATGAGAAAAATGGGTTTGCAAAGATGGTCTAGAAACAGTTATTCTTACAGAAGCACTCTCAACATTGGCCTAACTCTGGTGATATTAACTACCTTAGACTTAAGTGTTAGGTCACAGCTGTCTGCTTCCAAAAGCATCACCTCTATTCACAGTGGTTGTGTTAGCTTGATGATAGCCCTGAATGGTACAGGTTGTCAAACGAGCAGGTATATGTCTTAGAGTTGCTGTTCTCTCACATGACTGACTGTATCCTATTCTCATATAGTGGGTTCACAGAGAGGGGAGGGGGCGAGTTTCGATGATGTGGCTACAGAACTGATGGATGGGGCAAAGCAACTGACTTTGTCTACCCGGACTTGTGCAAAGTGTTTGACACTGTCCTACATGACATCCTTATCTCTAAATTGGCTGGATGGCTGCATGCAGAGTTGTGGTCAATGGCTCAATGTCCATGTGGAGACCAGTGACAAGTGGTATCCCTCAGGGGTCAGTGTTGAGACCAATCTTGTTCAACATCTTTGCTGGTGACATGGACAGTGGGATTGAGTGCACCCTCAGCAAGTTTGCCAATGACACCAAGCTGTGTGATGTGGTTGACATGCTGGAGGGAAGGGATGCCATCCAGAAGGATCTTGACACGCTTGAGGGGTGGGCCGATACCAACTTTATGAAGTTCAACAAGATAAAGTGCAAGGTCCTACACCTGGGTCAGCAC
>NW_009929700.1:51898-52838 GCF_000696875.1 Nestor notabilis | reverse complement strand
TCCTATCCTATCCCATCCTGTCCTATTCCCATCCCATCCTATGCTCTGCTCTGCTGTTCTGTTCACTTCTGATGCTCTGGCAGGCAGGTGCTGGCACTTGTGGTGTCTGGGGGCAGGTCTGAGCACCTCCCTTGGGCCACATCCTGCTGCCGAGTCCTGGCACCTCCATCCCTGCCTCAGGAATTGGAGCCCTCGGGCTCTTTCCAGCATCACCGTCTCGTCTGGCCACGAGAGGGTGGGAGAAGATGCTTTTCCCACCTGTTCCATGACCCAGCACCCGGGACAGAAGAGCTGGACACGTTCTGCTCCCGGGTGCTTCCTCAGGTCTGTGCATCCGGGTGCGGGTCTAATCTCTGCTCTGAAAGGCTGCGATGGAAGGGGGGACCCCAACAGCACGGCGCCGGCTCTGCTGCCCCTGCCTGCTCTCCAGAACCCACGGCAAGCTCGAGGGCTTTAGGTGCCATGTGCCAAAGGAGTGGAAGGAGATGGAGAAGGCTGGTTGCTGGTGGCCTCCTCCTTCCTCCAGCCCCGCTGTCCCTGTGGTCCCGGTGATGTCCGAGGAGAAGCAGAAGTGATGGAGCAGAGCAGGGCAGCAGCAGATGAGCAGAGGGGCTGTGGCTGATGTGGAGCGATGGGTGGAGAGGCAGAAACCACTCCCAGCTGCCCACCAGCCTGAAAGGTGGGGCAAGGAGGGGATGGGAAAAGGGCATTGTTTGTGGGATACGGCTCCGACACGGAGGGAAACTGAGGCCAAGCGCCCTGAGGTGTTGGGTGTTCGCTTCTCCTGCAAAGTATGGCTTGGTCGTGGTGTTCCAAAGGGAAGCTCCTTCCTGGGCTTCGGGCTGGGACTTGTGGGTTAGCAGGAACCCACAGGGGTTTAAACAAGCGCCATGTGCTCCCACAGGAGCAGGGGAAGCAGTTTCCATCTCTGCGAGCTGCT
>NW_009929700.1:49084-51867 GCF_000696875.1 Nestor notabilis | reverse complement strand
CAGGAATTACCCAGGGAAGACATTGCACGATCCTGCTTTCCAGGATCATTCCTTGGGCAAAGCAGCAGAACTTTGGGGCAGTGGGAGCAGGGAGCACATCACCTGCAGAAGAAAATGACCCGGACACATGGCCGAGGTTTTAATCCCATGCCACCAGAGGGAATGGTTTTCACTCCATGCCACCAGATCCGAGCATGCCCTCACAGCACAAGTGGATTCCCGCTCTTGTTCCACGCTGCCGGGTAAACAGGATGTTGATATAATTGGCTTTCCTGTCATCGACCCTACAGTAGCTGTAGAGTGGAAACAATTCCTCCTGGCAACGATGGGCATTTCATTATGGAAAGATCCAGCATCTGATTTCAGCCCCCTCATTCCTTCTCCTTCCAAGCTGCAGTGGGAGGTTGCAGAGGTCTCCTGCTTCGCCTCTTTAACACTTCGCCTTCCTCCCCATCCCTGTGTGAATGTGGGAGATGGGAGGAAAGACACTTGGAGCTTGGCACAGGGGGGAAAAAAAGGGCTTGGAACATGGTTTCTGAGAGGGTGGGTTTGGGTTTTACTGGGGTCCCTGTGGAGAACATCTTATCCATGTGATGAGCTGCCTCCAGCCTCTGCTGCCGGAGAGGAAGGGGATGCATGTGGGACAGAGGAGGAGACTTGCTCCTTGCCAAGGATTTATATGGGAATGGTGGGAACAAGGAATCCTGCAAATACACCTGATCTGAGAAGGGAATGGTCTGTGTGTGCTAAAGGAGCTCAAACCTTGAGCTTTGAATCCTTCTCCCATGGAAGTAAAACATCCCAAAGTGCTGGTACAGTGACTACTGCAAACACAACAGGAATCATTGAAATCTCAAATCAAACAGCAAAACCTTAGTGGCTGCCCCATCCCTGGCAGTGTTCAAGGGCAGGTTGGACACAGGGGCTTGGAGCAACCTGCTCTAGTGGAAGGTGTCCCTGCCCGGGGCAGGGGTTGGAGCTGGAGGAGCTTTAAGGTCCCTTCAGCCCAAACCAGGCTGGGATTCTGTGAAAACCGAACCAAAACACATCCTCCCTCCCATAATGCTGCTTTTTAGGAGGATCCAAAATGGGATGTTTGCAGAACATCAACCCTTCCCCAACCGCCCTGAGCTGGGAAAGGCAACGTGTGCTGCTGAGATACCATCTATACACTCTGTAATCTTCGGGGGGAAGGAAGACAGGTCTGTCCAACCATTCCTGACTGCCTGTAGCCTGGAGGCAACGAGCAGAGCCCCGTGCTGGGCAGGGTTGCAGAGGTGTGGGTATGTACGTGCTCATGGCTTCCCACTTACATCCTTGGCTCGGGGCTAGGCTGGGGTGAGGAAGGGACAAAATGCAGGATGAAAGCTCCTGGGTGGCCTCAAAACTCCCTTTGGGATAGGAAGAAACATCCCAACCCTTGACATGAGACTGAGCGGAGACTGGTTGGTTTTAAGCCCGTGGCATGGTGTGGGGTAGGGGAAGATGTGAGCCAGAGGATCTCACTTGGATGTGGACCTTGGGTGGGCTCTGAGGTCCCTCATTTCTGTACAGAGATTGGGTTTCAAGGGATTTACTGCCCTCAGACCTGCTCCTTAGGTGACTTCTTCATGCAGGGGCACCACTTTGCTGTGAGCATGATGCTGTGTCTTGCCTGGGTAGGGATGTGCTGCACTGGATTAAGCACAGTCCTTCCTGGGCAGTAGCATCTTTATGAGGGGAACCACGGTGCTAAATCGATGCAACTCTCAGCCTGCCTATGCTGGTAGGAAGAGGGTCTCAAGTCCATGTTGTCCCACCTCCCCCATCGCTGGCATGTAAACGTGCTGTTGGTCCAAACTTCAGCCAAGCTCTGGGTCCTCCAAACCTTGGTGCATTAATAGTGTCCAAGGTCTTGCTCATCCAGCCTGTTGAGTGAATTCAGTGTGAGGGACCAATGCAGCTTGTCCATAGGGGTTGTTCTGGCCTCAGTTCAACCACAGCATGATGGAAATAGTGTGGATGGTGCTTTTGGTCTGCAGGAGTCTGCCTTGGGCTTGTTTTTGCCTTGAAACTCAGGCAGAGCCTTGTCTGTGTCTCAGCCTTGCCCTCTTTGGAAACACGAGGAGCGGGTTGACCTTGACAACTCGGTGCTCTCCCTCTTTATTTTCCTTGCAGAGACATCCCTCAGGGTATTCCCAAGCTGGGATAAACTCAGAGAGCCCCGGGATTACAAAACACAGCCACAGTCACAGCTATTTCCTAGGCTATTTTCCTGCTCCCTCCCTCCCCACCATCCCCAGCACAGGCAGACCCACTGGAGCCACTGGCACTAGAAATGCATCCAGGACCCCGCAGTGACCCATCAGCTCCCAGAGAGCCAAGAAACTGGGACCAGGAGCTGTTCTGGGGGCAAACAGCAGCCAGATTTGGGGGGGTTCAGGCTGGTTTGACCAGGAGGTGTCTGGAGCAGGGGGTGCAGAGAGGTTGCGAAGCTGTGGTGAGTGACCCAGCTGTATATAGCAATGGGCAAACCTGATGTTCCCTGCATTGCCAGCAGAATGTGTGTCCTGGTGGGTCTTCCATCCCTCCTAGAGGTGAGGTTCTGCTACAAACCAGCTACAAACACAACAACCTGAGCTGCTTCAGGTAAAATCTGGTGTCACCATCACAGAATCCCAGAGTGGTTTGGGTTGAAGGGACCTTAAAGATCACAAAGTGCCAACCCCCTGCCATTTACCAAAGTCTCCTGAAGGTCTGACCAGCCCCTTGGCAACACTGTCCCAACCCACGACCCTTCCTGC
>NW_009929700.1:45502-48979 GCF_000696875.1 Nestor notabilis | reverse complement strand
TTTCCCCTTCAGCCACATGCCTTTGTTTGCTCATGGGTATTCATGTTCAGAAGAGATAATAGCCCCAAAGCCATGGGTTGGCATCAGAGCAGAATAGTTTCCCTGCTGGGCTGCAGTAAAAACAGGCAATTTTGGACTTAAAATGCCAGGATTTCTGAGCTCCTTCATTTGCAGCTGCATTGGGCACAAATTAGGTGGTTTCCACACTTCAAGGGGTCAGAGAAACATGATGCAGGCTTGAGGTCTGCAGATGTTTTCTGCACTCATGTGGTCCTGCTTGCTTGAGGGTCTTGAATGCTTCACTGAGTGAACACTCTGCAAGTCCTGGAGTAGGGAGGGGGCAATGGTGAAGGAATCACCCCCAAATTAAGGGCTGATAATATACAAAGTCAGGCCGAGAACATTGGGGCTGTTCAGCCTGGAGAAGAGAAGCTGCATGGAGACCTCAGAGCAGCTTCCAGTGTCTGAAAGGGGCTACAAGGGTGTTGGAGAGGGACCTTCATCAGGGACTGGAGTGATAGGACAAGGGGTGATGGGTTCAAATTGAAACAGGGTAGATTGAGATGAGCTCTTGGGCAGAAGCTCTTCCCTGGGAGGGTGCTGAGGCGCTGGCACAGGGTGCCCAGAGAAGCTGTGGCTGCCCCATCCCTGGCAGTGTTCAAGGCCAGGTTGGACACAGGGGCTTGGAGCAACCTGCTCTAGTGGAAGGTGTCCCTGCCCGGGGCAGGGGTTGGAGCTGGAGGAGCTTTAAGCTCCCTTCCCACACAAACCAGGCTGGGGAGCTGTGACTCTGTGTGAATACAGAGGTTTGAACCTTTCAGAGGTGACATGTTTTGTGCTGGCCCTTTCCCATTTGTGTCAACTTTACGGCTGAATCACCTTTCTGAAAGGTTCAGCTCATGCAGCTGCATGAAGAGCTGTAACCCCCTGCTCAGCTCCCCACACAGGTGTCTTCTCCATCAGAGACATCGTTGATGTTGCGGCTGTGTGGGCTCTAATAAGCCTCAATGGCCATGACCAGCCTCACATGTGGCCTCCACCTCCACCCATGGTCCCTGGAGCTCTATTTAAGCTCAGCCTGGTGGGTTCATTCTCTGTTTGAGGTGCACTGGAATGGTGTTGGCCTCTGTTTGTCCATGAGCTTCTTTGTAGTTTTGTTGAGGCTTTTGTTTTGTGTCTCTTGAATGTGCTCATGCCTTGACTGGAGCATAAGAGCCTGCAGCATCTCCTGGTCCTTGTTTGCTGGCCACAACCACGTTTCTGCCAGCATCTGTGTGCAGGAACCAGAAACCACTTATGGGATTTGTCTCATGGACTGGGATGCCTATGGACAAGAGCTATCAGCGTGCTGGGTTTGGACATCTCAAGGTAGGTGTGTTCCTGTTTGAGATGCCTGAGAGCACCCCAGGCTTCCACAGGGTCTGGCTGGGGCAAGGTAGACCTTGCTTCTCCAGCTGCCCCAGCCCAGCTCTCTCAGCCTGGCTCCAGAGCAGAGCTGCTCCAGCCCTCGCAGCAGCTCCAGGGCCTCCTCTGGCCTCGCTCCAACATCCTTATGTTGGGGACCTTCATATCTTGGTCCTTGTGGCTGAGGCTCTGTTTGCTGACCCCTCTGGACTGGTTGTGTTGAAATCTTGCACTTCTCAGGGTCCTACTAAGGTCTCTTTCCTGCTCCATCATCCTAGGTGTTGTAAACTCTATCTACTTGGTCTCTTGTATGACCAACCACTGTGTGGCCTTTAGGGTCCCAAAACAAGAGAGGAGCCAATGGAGCCTGGACAGATGATCTTGCTCTGTGGGGTGGGATTAGAAGGGCCGTGACTTGGCAGTTGTCCACCCAAAGCTCCTGTCACCATTTACCCTGGCATAGCTTGTGGGTGCCCCTGGGGCTTCCAGGATGGTGGTTTCAGGTCAGAGGTTGCAGTGTAAGCGAGTCCAGCTGAGTTCAGCCTGCTCTGGGGTTAGGAGGCACAGCTCAACCCATAGGTGTTGGTATGAGCACTGAGTTAGGTGTTTGCAGGCTGCTCTCTGCTCCCAAGTACCAAGTGATGGGACAAGAGGAAATGGTCTCAAGCTGGGTGATGGGATAACTGTCTCTTAGGATGGATGTGCTGGTGCCTCTCTACAGTGGAAGGTGTCCCTGCCCATGGCAGGGGGTTAGAATTAGATGAGCTTTAAGGTCCCTTCCAACCACCCCTTATAGCAGAAGATAACACAGCTCCTTCCCTCGAGTGCATAAGTGACAGGACAAGAGGAACCAGCCTCAAGCTGCCCCAGGGCAGGTTTAGCTGGAGCTGAGGAACAATTCCTTGCCCAGAGGGTGCTCAGGCATTGGAACAGGCTGCCCAGGGCAGGGCTGGAGTCACTGTCCCTGCAAGTGTTCACAGCCCGGGTAGACGAGGCCTCAGTGCCAGGGGTCAGTGGTGGCCTTGGCACTGCTGGGAATGGTTGGACTTGATCTTAAAGGTCTTTTCCAACCTGGTTGATTCCATGCTTCATGCAGGCAGAATCCTGCATCACCCTCCAGCATCCCTCAGTCAGAGGGGATGGGTTCAGCTTGAACATTTAACCTTTGTGTCCAGACCAAGGATGTCCTGGGTTAGGGAAGGAGATCCATGCTGGTCTTACAGGCTGGAATTCCACAGGGCAAAACCCATCTCACACATGGAGCCTACATGAGAGCATCGTTGTGAGGATTTACAAGGTGCAGGAGCTGCAGTGGACGGGATGCAGGTTCTTGCGTAGCTGCATGTGCTGTTTGCTTCAGGATGTAATGTCTTTGTGATCTTGGTGCTGATCAGCTGAGATCACACAAAAGCTGGTGATGATCTTTCTCTGTCCTGAAGCACAAGGGCTCTGAGGTGCAGCAGCTGCCTTGGAGCCCAGTGGCAGCAGATGCTGCTTGTGGAGGCATCAGAATAGTTAATCCTTCACTGGCAATTATCATCCGCGGTGTCATTGCGAAGGTGGAGATCAAAAGAGTGCAATAAAACGTGTCAGGATGAAACCAGGGATGAAGGGAAGTCCTGGCAGAGGGTAATCATCAAACAGCACAAAGCTTTTCATCTCTGGAAATTCCCTGTGCTGTGGAAGTCGGAGGCCGATGTATTTCTCATGGCAGATCTGCTGCCTCTGGCAGAGCTGAGATCATCCCTGTTGGGAGAGAAACTGCTCTCTGCTCCCATGAGCCATCAAAAGCAATACTGGGTTTTGGAGTGTGATTCCCAGTGAGGTTTTTCCTTTAGGACTCCTAAAATACAATTGACTTTTCCTTCATTGATTCCCCTCTTGTGAACTTTGCATTTTATTAATCATAGAATCCCAGAGTGGTTTGTGTGGGAAGGGAGCTTAAAGCTCCTCCAGTTCCAACCCCTGCCCCGGGCAGGGACACCTTCCACTAGAGCCGGTTGCTCCAAGCCCCTGTGTCCAACCTGGCCTTGAACACTGCCAGGGATGGGGCAGCCACAGCTTCTCTGGGCA
>NW_009929700.1:21513-45485 GCF_000696875.1 Nestor notabilis | reverse complement strand
CCCGGGGAAGAGCTTCGGCGGAAGAGCTCATCTCAATCTCCCCTCGGGCAGGTTCAAGCCATTCCCCTTGTCCTGTCCCTCCATCCCTTGTCCAAAGCCCCTCTCCAGGTCTCCTGCAGCCCCTTTAGGCCCTGGAGCTGCTCTAAGGTGTCCCCTTGAGGAGCCTTCTCTTCTCCAGCTGCCCCAGCCCAGCTCTCTCAGCCTGGCTCCAGAGCAGAGCTGCTCCAGCCCTCGCAGCAGCTCCGGGGCCTCCTCTGGCCTCGCTCCAGCAGCTCCACGTCCCTCTTGTGCTGTTCCCCAGAGCTGGATCAGGGCTGAAGGGGGGTCATGGATCAAGTCTTCCTTGCCAGGCTGTGGGGCTCTCCTGGCTGCCGCTGCCTCTTCCCATACCTGTCAGATCATGTCTTCCTGCTGCATGCATGCCCGTGTAATCCCAAAGTTATTCCCTGTGCTGTTTCTGGCAGCACTTTCACAGCTGTGTTGGGTATGGAGCAAGACTGTGCTGAGCGCTGCCCACACCTGCATGTGGGGCTTAATTCCAGAACATCCTTTTGGCCTCAGCAGACATGGCAAAAATCCCTTTTCTCAGGGATACAGACCTGGATTTAATCACTGCCCTCCTGGGTGGACTCCTCACCTGTACTGGAAATGGGGTGGGAATCCAGAAGATGCCACAGCAGTGTCGTTGCTCTTCTATCTCTACCTAATTCCTCCTATTTTAGGCAACTGGTGGCATTTGGCAGTTTTAGCCTTTATCTTCTGGCTGTGGGGGTTTTTGTAGCCATGATGGAGATGGGCAATAAAATCACTATAGGTCACAGCAGATTTGATGCTGAGTGTTATGCTGGGTCTGGAACTGTTCTTGAGTGAGGGATCCCAGGAAAAGCTCAGTGTCCTCAGTCCATGTTCTTCTGTGCATGTTCCTTTTCCTTTATTTTTCCTATTGAAACTCCTATCCCCTTTTCCAAGGGGTGTTTGTATTTCCTCAGATAGCCATGACAGCGTTGTAGTAGGGGACTGACATGGCTGCTTGTGTAAGGGGGTGCACATGGGTCCAAGAAGACCTATCTTGTAGGATAAACAGCTCCTTTCTGCCTTCACAGAGGTGTTTGGGATGGGAACTGCTCTTTGCAGAGGGAACATGGAGTCACAGAGTGGTTTGTGTTGGAAGGGAACTTAAAGCTCCTCCAGCTCCAACCCCTGCCCCGGGCAGGGACACCTTCCACTAGAGCAGGTTGCTCCAAGCCCCTGTGTCCAACCTGCCCTTGAACACTGCCAGGGATGGGGCAGCCACAGCTTCTCTGGGCAAATCATGCCATGGTGGAGCCTACAGGGGGTAGAGATGGGGATGGTTTCCATGTGAAATCTCTCCAACTGTCTGAGCCCTGGCATGAGAGAAGGCTGCGTGGAGACCTCAGAGCAGCCTTCCAGTATCTGAAGGGGGCCTACAAGGATGCTGGGGAAGGACTCTTCATTAGGGACTGTAGTGGTAGGACAAGGGGTGATGGGTTTACACTTAAACAGGGGAAGCTCAAGTTAGATATAGGGAAGAAGTTCTTCACAGTGAGGGTGCTGAGGCACTGGAATGGGTTGCCCAAGGAAGCTGTGAATGCTCCAACCCTGGAGGAGTTTAAGGCCAGGCTGGACAGAGCCTTGGGTGACATAGTTTAGTGTGTGGTGTCCCTGCTCATGGCAGGGGGGTTGGAACTAGATGATCTTAAGGTCCTTTCCAACCCAAACTATTCTATGGTTCTATGATCTGTCAGATCTACATATGGCATCTGGGGACTGTCCAGTCCTGGGGGTTCGTTGCCACCAGTCTGTAAACCCCATTTTCAACATGGGTGTTGGCTTTCCCAGCAAACCAGCCCCGGGAAGCCACCTGGATGTGATGTGATGTTGCTGCAGCTGGTGCAGGGGCTGTTTGTGGGGAATGTTGATCTTGGATGAGTGGTGATCCAGACAGTTTGGGTAAACAGAAAACATGGCTCGCACCCGGCGCTGGCACAGACCTGTGCTGGAGCAGCACATGGGGTGGAGAACCCTTGGTGGGACTGGTGAAAGCTGGCACCCAGGCTTGCTTTGAGAACAGGCACCTGAGGGCATCTGAGGCTCCTCCACTCTCCATCCCTGTCAGTGTTCAAGGCCAGGTTGGACACAGGGGCTTGGAGCAACCTGCTCTAGTGGAAGGGGTCCCTGCCTGTGGCAGGGGTTGGAGCTGGAGGAGCTTTAAGGTCCCTTCAACCCAAACCATTCCATGGTTCTCTGTCTACTGGGCTCCTGTGAATCCTCACCACTTTGACCTGTAGAAGAGGTGTCTACACCAAGAAAGGGAGGGGGGCAGGAGGAGCTGGCTTGGGAAAGCCCTTAGGTGGCACTTCCCTACAAATTGAAAGGCTGCATCTTCTTGATGAGCTCTCACCACTGTGGTCTTGCAATATGACATTCCCTGTCCAGTGTCCTCATGGGGGTCCCATTGGTACAAGCTGGATCTGCCTCTAAATCACCCAGTGGAGCCAGAGCTGCTCCCTCATCAGTAGGTACATCCCCAGGTCGGGAGCTGCCTGTCTGCCCAGCTCTGCATCCACCTCATCCTGAAACCAAGCTCCTGAGTGAGCGCTTGAACGCTGCTTCCAACAGGACCTGTCTGAGCACGTCTTTGTACATGGCTCGAGGTGATGGGTGGTGTTTTGTAGGGATTAGCCTCAAACACAGGCTTGAAGATTGAAAGCAAAGAAAACAGCAGATTAAATATCAAAGCTGAACCTGCTGAAAACAACCCTGAAAGGGCAAAATCCCCCCAGCCCCAAAGCAGCTCAAGTTCCTGGAAGTTACGTGACCATCCCTGGCTCATTCCTGCCCAGCTTTCCTCCCAGGCACAGTGCTGTCAGCCACGGTGCTTCCTTGCTTCCATCCTGCTTATCCTTTGCTTTCCTGCTGCACCCCCCAGAGCTACTGAATGTGCTTTTCCCTGTGCCAGCGCCTCAGCACCCTCACAGGGAAGAGCTTCTGCCCAAGAGCTCATCTCAATCTCTCCTCTGGCAGGTTCAAGCCATTCCCCTTGGCCTGTCCCTACAGACCCTTGTCCAAAGCCCCTCTCCAGGTTTCCTGGAGCCCCTTTAGACTGAACTCAGCTTCCACCAGCACATGGGCTTCTCCCAGGGTTAACCTCACCACCATCTCCACCTCTGCTGCCTCTTTGGTGTGCGGAGAACACCAAAACCCAGCTCATCCCCAGCACTTTGGGACAATCAGCCCAGTGAAGCAGATCAAAGCAATCACCTACAACAGGGTGTGAGAAGCCAGATCTACTTCAAGGCATTAGGGTGAGTGGCCTTTGGTCAACCACAACACAACAACTTCCCATGGATGGTGCCAATTCGGATCAAGCCTTCGTGCTTCTGGATGGCTGATAGCCTTCCCGGGCTGCAGGAGCTGGAAGGTCCTGAGACAGCCTGGCAGCAGGCTTAAAGCAAACAAAGGAAGCTCTATTTCACACCGCTCTTAGAGCTGGTGCTGCTCAGTGCCAACAAACCCAGCCACGTAGGCTATGGGAGAGCGAGCAGATTGTGTTTTGGTTCCCCTCTGGCTCAATACTCGTGCTTCCCTGAATGCAAAGGGCTTCCTTCCCCTCCCTGGGTCTGAAGGCACAGCTTTTGCTGTTTTAACTCTTCTCTTCCCCATGTCTTTTTGCATGGGTCTCAACTGGCCCACTGGCATCACCTCCTCCCTCTGCTTGTGTTGCTTTCTCCCATGTCTTCTCATAGGTGGGATAAAGGAAAGAATGGAGAAAGCTGTTCCTCCTCTGCTTTCCTCTAACCAACAGATCTTGGCACCCCATTTCTTTCCTTTTGCCTCTTTATCCTCTCCAGTTTTTCCCCTTTCTACTGCTCATACCTATTGGGGGCCTACAAGGATGCTGGAGAGGGGCTCTTCATCAGGGACCACAGCAGTGGGACAAGGAGTAATGGGTTCAAACTGAAACAAGAGAAGTTCAGGTTGGAGATAAGGAAGAAGCTCTTCCCTGTGAGGGTGCTGAGGTGCTGGCACAGGGTGCCCAGAGAAGCTGTGACTGCCCCATCCCTGGCAGTGTTCAAGGCCAGGTTGGACACAGGGGCTTGGAGCAACCTGCTCTAGTGGAAGGTGTCCCTGCCCGTGGCAGGGGTTGGAACTGGGTGAGCTTTAAGGTCCCTTCTAACCCAAACCAATCTGGGATTCTATGATTCTAACCACGGCCCTCCCACCTTACCCCTGATAAACCAGACCATGTTACTGGCCATCCCCTCTTCTCTTGCTTATGGATACTAAGGGGCCAGCTTTAAGAAGCAATGTTCCCACTGGAAGCACAGCTTGGTGCTGAGGGGGAGCCAACACAAACACCTGGCAAACTTCCCTGGACAAATTTCACACCTAGAATAAATCAAAACCATCTTCCTTCCTGCTCCGGCAGCCCCGAGGAGCCGCTGGCTCCTGCCACACACACACTTGCTGTTCTTTCCAGGGGAGAACTTGCTTCCTCTGGGAAGTTCACGCCATGAAACCTTTTATTTCAGGCTGACTGTGGTTCCGGCTGAGAGCTGGGAACAGGGAGTGCTGGTGCCTCTCCTGTGCTGGCTGCAGGCACATTTAGCCCAGGAGGTCCGTATATCTGTCATGAGTTAGGGGTTCAGTTTCACAGTGAGAAAACGTGGGAGAAAATCACAAACGGTGAGGAGAAATGTTCTCCCATCCCTCCTGTAGTGGAGTTTCTTTGGCTTTATGTAACCTGGTGTTTGGCCACTGCCCAACAGCTACAGAGTCAGGTTGGAGTGACAAGGTCCTCTCCTGTCTCTCTTACCACTGATATCCTGCTTACAAGCTGGCTGGCTTCAGAGAGTTAGATTTGCCCTGATGTGCCAAATTAGGTGGTCCTTGGCTCTGCTTTGTTTTGAAAGAGTGATTATATGCGGGAGAGGATGTGAAACATGGCGGAGGATTGGAACTGGATTAGCATTTGGGTCCCTTCCAGCCCAAACCATTCTGTGAACTATGGTGAGGAATTAATCTAGATTTCAGAATCCTTAAGGACTTAATCCAGTGCTCTCTGCTCCTATGGAGGAAAATAACATCATCTGCAAGACAACTGGGTGCCCCACCAATGCTCCCACCCTCCCTCTGGTTTCTCCTGATGATCCCCATCCCACCCAGCTCATTTCAGCTACCGAAGCATAAGTGCCAAGTGCTGTTTGATGTGATCTGGGATATTCCAGGTCCTCTGGTTGTGGTCCAGAAACACACGTGTCTCTTGCAGGTCCTCACTCAGGCATCTCGCACCCCTATAGCCCCATGAAGATGGCAAAGGGCTTGTGTAAGAGGAGTGGTTGGGCAGGCCAGGACTTCTTAGCTTGGGAAAGAAGGGAAACACAGTGGGTCCATCAAATCCAGCATGATATGGAGAGGTGGGGGGGGAATGGCTTGTTTGATGAGAAGCAATAAGCTTGAGGAATTTTGGCCAAAGTTTGGAGAGGATTCATGGACACCTGCACCAGACCTGTGGCCATGCATTCTGCATTGCTGGAGAGGTTTACGTGTGCTGCTGCAGTAGCAAAGCAACCCTCTGGGTCACCTTCCCCTCATGGAAAACGGTGATTTCCAAAAGCATTCCAAGGCTGTAAACTCTTTGTCAGCCCCGTCAAGCTTCAAAGCAGGAGGAAGGAGGAAGCCGATTCAGTATATTTAGTACAAGTATGTACTTGGAAGAGAAGCATCCTATTGTATTCCTTTGGAAGAAGGGTAACTCCATGCTCCTCCAGGAGAAAAGGGGCAGCAGGAGCCTCAGCATCCTGCTGCACTTACAGCATCCTCGGGTGAAAGTTGACACAAGGCAGCCAAGTGATGGGAGAAACAAGGATGATTTTTATTTCTTCTTTTACAAATCTTCCTCCTGAATAAGCTAAATCCTTACATTTGAATTACCTTAAGAGCTGCTTTAGTCTTCTCCCTGCCCAACTGAGAGGGAAACAGTGATTTCATAGCAAATCTCTTTCAGGATCGCTCTCCTGTCAACAGCAGCAGCAGAAAGCAATGGGGAGGAATATATTGTTTTGTCTCTGGCAAATTCTGCTTCGTTTTAGAACAATGTAGTCCTTGTCTCAGCTATTAGCTCAAGTGATTAACTGCCTGCCAGTGATTTATGACTCCTCTTAAGCTATTGCCAAGGTTATGGCATTGACATCATCAAATTACTCCACTTAAGGGCAGGCAGAGCCCACAGATAAGTGATCCCGACTAGTTGCTACTGTTCCAGGCAGGATCTGCTGCAATGGCAATGGTGTGAAATGCAGAGGTTGAGTTTTCTCACCCGTTCCTTCCTCTTCCAAGCTCTGCTGTTGCAGGGTGAACTTGTGCTTCACCATCATGAAGCTCCATCAGTGGTTTCCAGTGGAAGCAAAGGTGATGAGAAAGACAAGAAGGCACTAGGTATGTGCTGACAGTAAGATTAGATGCATCCAGCAGATCACAGCCCTCAGGATCTGAGTGGGAAGTGGATCATCCTAAAATTGGCACCTTCTTGCACCTCTGTAGTTGCTGTGCAGAGCACGTATTGCTTTGCTCTCATCATCCTGAATCTCTGCTCCTCTGGGTCTCTGCCCTATCCAGGACCATGAAGCTACCTTGTAGGTAGGTCTCTGGTGGTTTTGCCCTTGCTTCAGTCATTCTTCATTTCCCATTTGGTGTCATGGCCAAAATGTTTCCTCTTGGAGCTGGAATTCCCTCTGAAGCAAGTCTCTGTGCCACTGTCATTGATCTGAGGAGGTGCAAAGGTCCCTGGCAGGATCAGGGCTGGGCAAGCATTTGGAAACACCCATCTGGTCAATGCATCTCATTCCCCGCTCTCCTTCTCCTCTTGCTTCCACACATTCCCTCCCCTCTGGTGTCCTGGTGGTCATGGTTGAGCTGGAAGCTCACCCATACAAGCCAAAATGTCAGCAGTGCCTGCAGCATCCTTCTGGTCATAAAATGGATGGGGGCCAGGGCTGGCAGATGTCGACAGGCAGGTCTGAGACTCTCACTGCTCTGTAAGCTGCCAGCAAATAAATGTCCATCCATCTGGGGTGCCAGCAGAGGAATATGGCTCCGTGTCATCACAGCCGGTTTGCTGGGCTTGTTGGGAGGGAAAGCAACCAGGAGGGCATCAGTCTGCAGAGCGAGTGCATCCTCCTTCCTTCCCTGGGCTGCTCTTCTGCAGTGCTTCACTCCTTGTTCAGGGAGGTCGTGCAGCTTCTGTGTTGTCTCTTTACCTATTTATAGAATCACAGCATCACAGCATGGTTTGGGTTGGAGGGAGCTTAAAGCTCCTCCAGCTCCAACCCCTGCCCCGGGCAGGGACACCTTCCACTAGAGCAGGTTGCTCCAAGCCCCTGTGTCCAACCTGCCCTTGAACACTGCCAGGGATGGGGCAGCCACAGCTTCTCTGGGCACCCTGTGCCAGCGCCTCAGCACCCTCACAGGGAAGAGCTTCTGCCCAAGAGCTCATCTCAATCTCCCCTCTGGCAGGTTCAAGCCATTCCCCTTGTCCTGTCCCTCCATCCCTTGTCCAAAGCCCCTCTCCAGGTTTCCTGGAGCCCCTTTAGGCACTGGAGCTGCTCTAAGGTGTCCCCTTCAGGAGCCTTCTCTTCTCCAGCTGCCCCAGCCCAGCTCTCTCAGCCTGGCTCCAGAGCAGAGCTGCTCCAGCCCTCGCAGCAGCTCCGGGGCCTCCTCTGGGCTTTACAGTCCAGTGTTACTCCAGATCTATCCTCCAGGCTCAACTGGGGCACACATCTCAATGGCTTCTACTGAACCAAGGGGTTTTATCAACCCAGCACTTGCTTTGCTGACCCTTGGAGATGTTGGGTTGCCGGACACCACCAGAGCTGGCAAAGATGGGGATTGGCAGCAGAGAGGTGATAAAAGTGATGACCCATTAACAAAGGCTTTGCTGTCCCATGCCCACCAGAAGCTGCTTGTCCGTGGGTGCTCAGTGCAGCTCTAGAACAGGATGACAGCGTTTTTCTCTCCAGGGCGGACACCCTTGTCAAAATAAACCTTCTGAGATAAGACAAACCTCACTGCCATTCATCCCTGGGTCACCACTTCAAACAGGATGAGGTTATCAGGTCCAACCTGACCACGGGTGGGAGATGACCTGGACACCGTCACGTCCGGCATCTGTTGGGTGGTTGGAATGTGGTGGTTCCTCCATGCATGGATGGACACCTTGGATCTCTACCTCATGGTGTTGTTGCTGCAGAAGAATTAAGGGCTGAGTGCGGAGCAGCTTGTCCCTGCTATAGCCAGAGCCCAGGCTTTACCTCGCTCACTTCTACACATATTGAACCCAGCCGCCCTCCCACCCCTCCATAGCAGCTTCATCCTCATGGAAGAGCCTGGGGGGCGCATTCCCAGTTTATCACCAAGAAAGCACAGGCCTCTTCCAGCCACTGTGTGCCTCGGTGTCCCCTCGTGTGAGTCAGGGCTGGAGGGGATTTCACCCCTATGCTCCTCAGACCACGGTCTCCTGCTAAGCATGTTGGGGGACTTGACCCTCCTGGGGACAAGTGGTGGCTGTAGGGTTATCATCCCTATGGCAGTAGTAGTGCCCAGAGAAGCTGTGGCTGCCCCATCCCTGGCAGTGTTCAAGGGCAGGTTGGACACAGGGGCTTGGAGCAACCTGCTCTAGTGGAAGGTGTCCCTGCCTGTGGCAGGGGTTGGAGCTGGAGGAGCTTTAAGATCCCTTCCAACCCAAACCACTCTGGGATGCTATGAAGGCAAAGTGTACAGTGATCAGAGTAACACCTTCAAAATAAACCAGGACAAGGCTGCTGTGATAACCCCTGCCCAGAACTTCTGCTTCTCTGCTCTGGGTATTGTCCCACTGAGGGATGTGAACATAGAGACAGCAAGGGAACATCAGTGCAGGAGGTGTCTGACGATCTTCCTTCACGTGGTGAAGGCATTTCATAGGATCATAGAATGGGTTGGGTTGGAAAAGACCTTAAGAACATCTAGTTCCAACCCTCTGCCTGGGGCATTTGTTTGGTATTGGTACAATCCTTGCCTTTTGGATAAGAAACGCTGAAAGGATCGAAAATAAACCAAGAACCTTGAAGCTGGTGTGAAATCTATTCCCATGGACAGTGGGGCTCAGTCCAGTGCAGCAGCCATTGTCTGTTGGAGGTGCCCTATGACCTGCTGTCCTCCAGTTGTGGTGGGTCTCCTACAGGACCTGGGCTGTATGCAGATGTTTAAGGTGTCACAGAGCATGTTATATGTCACCGGGCACTTGCAGGGAGCCAACTGACCCTTTAATCTCAAAGCCTGTGCTCTGCCAGCCAAGGGATGTGCTAAATTCATCAGCTGCTCCTGGTGGCTTCTCATCCCTGGCAATAGAGTTTGGGTCAAGTTGGAAGAAGCAGCAGCAGAGGGAGCTGCTCGGCCAGTGGATGGTTGGATATCGCTGCGTTAAGCAGTGTTCTTGTTTCACTGAGCAGGAGTTGGCCTGAAGCACTGCACCCGCTGCTGTGCCTTGGCTGGGTCCTGCCTGGGGACCTGGAAAATGACCTTCTGTCCCTGCAAATAAATCCTGGAGCTGGCGGAGGGATTGTGGAGCCTGACCCAGGAGCTGCTTGAAGGTGGCTGATGCTGGGCTGTGCTCCATGAGTAGAACAAGTGCGTCAGCACAGCCTGTGCTGGGTAAATAAACCCCATCCCAGTGCTGGTGTCCTCAGCATCAGAAGGACATGGAGCTGCTGGAGCAAGTCCAGAGGAGGCCACGAGGATGATCAGGGGCTGGAGCAGCTCCTGTATGGAGACAGGCTGAGAACATTGGGGCTGTTCAGCCTGGAGAAGAGAAGCTGCTGGAGACCTTAGAGCAGCTTCCAGTGTCTGAAGGGGGCTACAGGGATGCTGGGGAGGGACCTTCATCAGGGACTGGAGCGATAGGACAAGGGGTGATGGGTTCAAACTGGAACAGGGTAGCCTGAGATGAGCTCTTGGGCAGCAGCTCTTCCCTGTGAGGGTGCTGAGGCGCTGGCACAGGGTGCCCAGAGAAGCTGTGGCTGCCCCATCCCTGGCAGTGTTCAAGGCCAGGTTGGACACAGGGGCTTGGAGCAACCTGCTCTAGTGGAAGGTGTCCCTGCCCGGGGCAGGGAGTGGGGCTGGAGGAGCTTTAAGGTCCCTTTCAGTCTAAATCATTCCATGATCCCATGGAGGTCCCACCAAAGGGCAACCTTGGAGCTGTGCTACCAGCATTGGGGTTAAACCTCACTGGGGCCTGTTAGAGGGAAAGGAACGTTGGACACGGGAAGTGATTTTACTTCTGCTTGATTTAGCTTTGTAGGTCTGTGTGAAGTTACATGTTGGATCCCCCCCCACTGATCCAGCACCACCAGTCCACATTAGCTGGGTTTCCCAGCAAGAGGTTTTGTCTCTGCTGAAGGAGAAGGTTGCTTAAACTCCTCTAGACTGGGCTTTTGTTCGACTTCATTCAAAAAGCATTCAAGCTGAAGACGCTTTCCCCATTTGCAAGCAAAGTCTTTTCAAGACTCTCTCTCCTTTTCACAAAGCAGATGTTGACAGCAACTGCAATTTCACATCCCTGAAATTTGCTTTGATTTTATTCTTGTTCTGTTTTCCTTTAATCACTTATTTGAAATTACAGAGGGGAAGGATTGCTCCACAATTGGGGAAGATGTTTGTGGCTTGGGAAAAACAAAACTTTCAGTACCCTGATTCTGCTGTAAATCTGAGTGATCTTGGTAAATTTTAAATACATCAACCACTGATAATCTGTTAAGGTTTATGTCCTTTGTGTAAACAGCCATTTGGTCAAGGGACTTCAGGTACTTGAGGATTTGGGTCTAAATCTGTCTTTGCATTGCCTGGGCTTGTAATAATTCCCTGTTGCTGTGAAATGAGGACAACTGCTCCATTTCCCAGTGGGCTCCTGGGAGGGTTCATCCATGCTAAGACAAGAGGGACGTGGAGCTGCTGGAGCGAGGCCAGAGGAGGCCCCGGAGCTGCTGCGAGGGCTGGAGCAGCTCTGCTCTGGAGCCAGGCTGAGAGAGCTGGGCTGGGGCAGCTGGAGAAGAGAAGGCTCCTCAAGGGGACACCTTAGAGCAGCTCCAGTGCCTAAAGGGGCTCCAGGAAACCTGGAGAGGGGCTTTGGACAAGGGATGGAGGGACAGGACAAGGGCAATGGCTTGAACCTGCCAGAGGGGAGACTGAGATGAGCTCTTGGGCAGAAGCTCTTCCCTGTGAGGGTGCTGAGGTGCTGGCACAGGGTGCCCAGAGAAGCTGTGGCTGCCCCATCCCTGGCAGTGTTCAAGGCCAGGTTGGACACAGGGGCTTGGAGCAACCTGCTCTAGTGGAAGGTGTCCCTGCCCGGGGCAGGGGTTGGAGCTGGAGGAGCTTTAGGGTCTCTTCAGATCCAAACCATCCTGTGTGTGATTCTGTGATCTGTGTCTGCTGAAGATGCTCAGGTGTTGCTGGAGCTCTCATAGGCAGCAAGACCATGTGTTTTGGGGCATCCCCTGATGTGGCTGTTACGCCCTGTACCTGAGAATCACAGGATGGTTAGAGTGCCCCACGATGTACCTGCTGCCCCAGCTCCCAAGGGACGAGACGTGGTTTGGCAGAAAGGGCCCCAGGATGGATCTTGCTTTGTGGTGAAGGCTGATGGAAATCTCCAGCCAGCTCCTCCCCATGCTGTGCTTCCTGCACATCTTCTTTCACAATTCCTGCACGTTCAATAAGGCTTTTCCTTTGCTTAAACTTGATTCCTTTTTGGGGCTTTAACAGTGGAAGCAGATCAGTATCTCATGAACCTCCTCTGTGAAGATGGGTGTGATTTGCTGTCATATTGTGGCTGTCTGTGCTGGAAACTTTATCACCCCCTTCCCCATCTCCTCTCCTTATCCCCACCACAAGCACATTGATTCATGGCACAGGCAGAGATCCATCAGAGCTTATAACTGCTGTGGATATTTCATTAAGTGTCTTATTCAGGAGATGATGGGGCTTGAGTGCTTCTTCTAATGCAGTCACAATTCGGAGTTAGTGGTGTGCACTTAACTAATAAACGTGCAATTGCAGAACCAGAATAGAAAGTTCTGTAATCACCTAAAATTGCTTTCTGATGGGTGAAAATGCATGAGCCTGGGGCTGAGATTTGCTTCCCTTCCCCCTTCTCCTTGTTCCTTAAGGCAGTGAGTAGGAAGCTGGAGATTTTCCCTGATGGGAGATGTGTAGAGCAGAGAAGGAGGCAGGAGCATCCTCCCCTTGCTGTAGCAATGGCTCCTTTTAAAGCACTCAGTGTTCAAACGGGGTTTGACAGTGGTTATCATTGCAAATTGTGATTATAGGGAAAGGGACCAGACCTCTCCGAGGCACTGTGAAACTTCCCCATTCCAAGCTTCATCCAGCTGAGCGACCCTGAAGTGCCAAGTTCCCCCTTCCCTGGAAAGGAGCATGCTCAGCATCCCAAGGAGAGGTGCACTGTGCTGCCAGGGAAGGATTGAGCTGGAAATCAGGCACTCTGCAATGAGCCTGGTGGCCTCATCCTTCCATTTATGTTGTCTGAAGCATCTGTGCTTTCACTGGTGGGTATGTGAGCTCCAGGGAGAGCTGGATGAGACATCCCTTAGGGTAACACCAGACCTTGGCTTGAGGGAGGGTAAAGACCTCTCCTGATGGGTGGGAAAATACTCCAGTGCCTCCAGGTGGAGAAATCCTGAGTGGTTAAACAGGGAAACTGAAACAGGGGAAGTTCAGGTTGGAGATAAGGCAGAAGCTCTTCCCTGTGAGGGTGCTGAGGTGCTGGCACAGGGTGCCCAGAGAAGCTGTGGCTGCCCCATCCCTGGCAGTGTTCAAGGCCAGGTTGGACACAGGGGCTTGGAGCAACCTGCTCTAGTGGAAGGTGTCCCTGCCCGTGGCAGGGGTTGGAGCTGGAGGAGCTTTAAGATCCCTTCCAACCCAAACCAGGCTGGGATTCTATGGTCTGCAAGAGCTAGCAAAGGAAGGGGCTTCTTTTACATGCAGAGGTATGACTCTGTGAGCTTACAGGTGTGGGCTGAAGAGACGATGAAATGTGATGTGTGAACATGTCTACATGCAGAAAAGGTCCCCCCTCACTGCCAGGGCAGGATCATCTCCCACCACATCCTTCCAGTGGGCAGTGCAAGGAGCCGACGTGAGGCCCTGCAGGTAGCACATCATCATCATGGCGAGATGCCGAGCCCTTTCCAAGGAGAATTCCAGCTCTAGGAGCACGCTGGGGTCATCTCCCTGCTGGTTACACACGTGCAGAGCGGGAGGTGCTCTGGACACTGATGGGGTTGTCCTGATGTCAACCCGGGTGACCACAGAGCGAGGGCCAGGATGTTCCCTTGGCTGGAGCTTTGCCTGGATGAGGTCGGGTTTCCAGGAGCAGGAAGAATAACATCCCCAGGGACATCTGATGTGTGCAGTGAAGGTGGCCAGCAGACAGTGGCTTCCTACCTACATGGCTGAATCCACGTGTCTCCCCCTATAAAACACAGCCCATAGATGCAGCTCACACGATACAGGCACAAGGCAGCAAGGGAGGATGCCCCGCAGTTCTAATTCATATGTTTGCAGCTCCAAAGTTGAACTTAAACTCCAAATTCACTCATAATAAACCATCTTAGATCCATATTTCCCTCCGTGAGGTTTGGCTTAGTTGGGGTTTCTCTGTTTGTTCTGAATTATTCATAAGTGTTAATTTCTTCTTCATACAGACTGGTTTTGGTTATGCTGCTTCATCTCCAGTATCTGGCATCTCAGGCTGTCTCATCTAATTAGTTGGCACCTATGAGTGCCATATATTTATGAGGCACAAAAATCCCTTCAAGCCCTTCCAAGAGCTTCGTATCTACCCAAAGACTGAGGTTCTGCCTACTAAATATTAATACTTACTCAGTAATATTTATCCTTATCCTCTTCCATTCCACTTTCTCCTTCCTTTATGCTGCTCTTCCTTCAGTAACTCAAGACGAGACCATCCATCAGCATCACCCAAAGCCTTCTTGGAGCTTTCTGCTTTGCAGCTTACCCAGAATAAGTTGATATTTGTATTTCAAAGCACCCAATATACATTGATAGCAGAAATCAAGGTGCTCTCCCAGTTGGTTTCTGGCTGAGGGGAGGAACTCATGGTCTGGAAGGATGTGTACCAAGGATGGGCAAAGAGGTGGTTCAGCCAAAATCATGTGCTTTCCATAGGGACTGTGACTACTGCAGTCTCCAAGTCATGATGGCCACTTTGCAGGTTCAACTTATGGCTGATATCTTCAAGTTGGAGAAGACCATGCATGGCTCAGGGTAGTCCCTATTTCATCTATGCCTCATGCCATTGAGTGGTGGTCATAGAGGTGCACTCAGAAGGCACCAAGGGATGTGTGACAGCCAGCACCAGGTCACTGCAGATGTGGTTTCCCATGGTGCTGGTCCCTTAAGGAGGTGGATTTTGATGTCAGGGCTGTTTCCAAGCAATGTGTTGTGTCTTCTCTCCAAGGCAAAGTGAGTTACAGTCATTGAGCCTGTGGGTCTCTGATCTGTGAGAAACTGCATCCAGGTCCAAGGATGAGATGATGAGGTGCCAGATTAAGGTCAGGGCTAGCTGGGAGGGAGCATATCTTTCCCATCACGGGGAATGCTGCTGGGATGCTTGGGGGAATTGAAGAGGACACAGGAGCTGTGGGATGACGTGATGGTGCGAGGACAGAGGTCTTGGACAAGGGGTAGATCTCCAGTGGCTACAGCTCCATCCACACTCGTGTTTCTGCCTCTCTTCCTCCTGCTGTGTTTGGGCTGGAAAAAACCCTTGAGTGCAAAAGGACCCTCTTAGCACCCTGCCAAGTGGAGGGTCAGGGCCAGGACAGGGGCTTCATCATAGGACCATTCCCATAGCAATGGTATCCTGCATGGGAAGGTGTTTGGCTCCTGGAAGGGGCTCCAATCCAAGCAACAGACCCCAAACCTCGCCTTGCTGGGACCAGTGTGAGTCTCCTTTGCAATAGCTCCGAGCTGCTTCTGGCTTTAGAGCAGTTAAAGAGTAAATAATGGAGTGAAATAGGCACAAACAAGCACAGAGATCAGCATCCAAGACTCCCCAGCGCTTCTGGCCTGGGAGTCGCAACAAAACCTTTTCTCTGCTGCCTTTGAAAGGGAAACCCACACAAGCTCCTTTTGCTATTCAGCCCAAACACAGGGCTGCTACTCATTCGAGCCCTCTGCGTGTTTTCTTAGCTCCTGGGTTCATCGGGCTGTGCCAAGAACACAAACACTAAAGCCACTGGTTGTAGGTGGGCAGGAAACAACAGTGGCAAAGTGTTTTCCAGAGCAGGGTAATCAGGGCACGTCCCAGTCCTCTCATCCCTCTTTGGTTTTGCTGCAGCAAATAGGGAGAAGTGGATGAGAGGACATCCTGGAGTCTGCTCAGCTTCCTCCTGCCGTTTCTGTTAGGGCTTTGGCTCAGTTTGCAAGTAGAAGCTGTTCGTCCACACTCAGCTCCAGTGTAGAAACCTTTCATCTGAGCCATTAGACATGGACCTAGGCTTGGCCAAAATGGCTCCAGAGCCCAGCCATAGTTTGGGAACTACCTACTGCTATATGTGCCATCCTCATCATGCCAGGGAGCAGGGATTCCTTGAAGGAAGGTGTGGGATTAGGACCATCTCCTTGGGGTGCACAACTTGGCTGTGCCTCAGTTTCCTTTCAACCTTATTGCTGCCTCACTGGGGTGATGCATCTTTCATTAATTGATGCAGTGCAGGAAGCCCTAAAATTAGGTCCTGTCCCTCTCCATGATGATGCTGATGCCCTGATCAAACCCTGGTCCAGAGGGATGCTGAGTGCCAGGAGCTCAATGCACCCAGGAGACCCTGTGCAATTAGCCCTAAGCAAACCCACCTCAGGCTGCTTATCTATGGCAGACTGCAACCAGGAGTAACTTCAGGTCAACAGACTATTAGGACCATAAGGGAGACACTACCTGGTGTAGCTCAGATGCAGGACACAGCAGCCCTAAGGGGCTGGAAGGGTGGCAAAGGCTCAGAGGCTCCAAAACCACATGAGGTTTTCAGCTCACCTCTGTACCCTGGGGAGGTTGTGCTGCCTGGGTACCCCACAGGTATGAAGCTATGGGGTGATGTCCCCTGGATCATCCAGGACCACAGCATTAAAGGGGATTTTGCACATTGCCTGAATTCCCTTTTCTGCTCAGGAGAAGATTTTGGCCTTTATCCATCTTTTACGACCACCTTCAGGATGTCTGGGATGCACCTCCAGGAACCCTTCTTGAATGCTTTGATTTTTAGCCAGAAGCCCATCAGCAGGAGGAATGGCTCGTCCTCATGGCCAGGTCAAGGAGAAAGTGTCAGGCTGTAATCTGTGCTCCTCCTCTTGCTTGTCCTTGAAGTCTTTGCTTTCCCTTCTGTTATGAAACGGGGGTTACGACACTGGCTTTGCCTTCAGAGGGGTGTTAACACACAGAAATCCCATCCTCCAAAGCAGTGTTTCACCCAGCACTGTGGCTTTTGCTCTGTTCTCTACTACAAAGCAAGCTCCTCATAGCCCACAGTACTTGAGTATCTTCCCTTCTCCACTACCCTGGTTTTCCCCAAGGAAACTCCCTCAGAAATCCCCTCTGAGCACACCTCTGTTTGATGCCAGGCATCACCACCTCACAGCACTGCTCCTTGGTGCTGGTGCTGCTTAGACATGATTTTACATCCCATCTCAGCTAACAACGCAGGGATTTGAATTTCCAGCTTGTAAGCATGGATCATGCCAGGAAATTCCTTGCGTTTTCTTAGGCAGTTTGTTACTCTGTGCCTCCTTGCTGGAACGGGCTGACACTGCTTTTGTTCACTGCGGTGCTGGAGAACAGAGCTATCAGCGTTCCGTGCCTTCGTGGGTGAAGCCTGTTCCTTGGAAAGGGAAGCTGACATTGTTAGGAAAATGCTGAACTGGCATCCTCGATGCCAATGTTCTCTCAGCCCAGAGCTAGCACAGCCCAAGCTTCTCATCATCCTGCTTTCTATGGGATGGATGCACCTCTGGACTCACAGAGACACTTGGGCAATGATTCGGTTGTCTAAACACAGGTTTCCAGTGCTGGTTTAGATACTCGGGGTCTCCTTAATGGCATCTCTCTCCCTTCCATCCACTAGTTCAGTGGCCATATCTCCATCCTTAAAAAGCCTGTGCCGCATCCCTATAGGATGTCCCAGATCCCACAGCAGGTCTCAGGCAACACTAGGCATCAGCGTTCTGGCAACCACATCATGTCTTTTGCCAGTATAGGCAATGACATCTGTAGGTAATTCATCTGACCACATGCAGGCACTTTCATACATTTCCAGAGAGGATACCCAAAGGTGTCCCCAGTGGGAATGGGTGGCTACATTTAGGTAGCTGAGTCCTGCTCCTACACCTAATGCTAGTGGGGTTTGCATTCATGAATCGAACCCCACTCCTGCTGATGCAAAAGGACATTGACCACCCAGACCCTGAAGGAGAGGAATCATTGACATGCTGGCACATCAGCAAGAGGCTCTTTCCTCCCTGTCATGGTGCAGGTGACACATCCACACTGTAATTGCCTTGTAGATGATCTTCTGGCTCATAGAATGGTTTGGGCTGGAAAGGACCTTAAGATCATCTAGTTCCAACTCTTCTGCCATGGGCAGGGACACCTTCTACAAGACCATGTCACCCAAGCTTTCTTGGGCAACCTGTTCCATTCACAAGCTGCATCCCTTTCCTAACATTTGTTGTCCCAGGAGATGCCCACACCTGAATGCACTTTTGGCTTGCTATGGTGCAACGACTGGCAACAGGAGGTATGTCAGGTAATGTCCTCCCTATGGGATGGGTTTATGTATGATGTGTTGCTGGAGTCAGTGGCTCTAAACATCCCATAGCCGTGTGTAAGATGGAAACAGCCCAGAAGAGAGATGCTGCCCTCTGGCCCAAAGCCTCTTTTCACCCATCAGGTGAGCTTGGTGTCGGCTACATCTCTGTTAGTTTTGCTTGAACCACAAATGAGATTTGGGACCTGCCCTAGTATAGACAAAGGGGCTTTGGACAGCGATGGAGGGGAAAGAAAAGGACCACAGGGTGTCCTTATGATATCTGTGTGCAGAGAGGGCAGCAATAGATGCAAATTCTTTATGCCAGAGCTGGGGGGGAGCTTCCTTCATTCCGGTTCCCTTTGACAGCCGGAGTAAACTTGGATGTTGTCAGGGATAATGAATGTTGCTAAGCAACACGTGATCCCAAATCAGCTTCATCAGCCCAGAAGACAAAGGGGACCTGAGCAGGGAAGATCAGCAGACAGGTCCTGGCAAAGGGATGGAGGACAGAAACAGCCCTGGTCACCCTGGGGACAAGCCCATCCCTGTGTCCCCATCACCTGGCAGAGCCAAGAACTGGCTGTGATTGTGCTTGTCCCAGGTACAGCATCATGGAGAAGTGAAGGTGGTGTCTGGTATCCAGAGGGGTTTTCCCAAGGAAGAATAACACAGGAATTGAACTTTCTTGCTCTTCCATTCCTCTCGGATAAGTAAGCCACCTCTCCCCATTGCTGTAAGCTCACACTGGATGCTCAGCACAGCTCGTGTTGCACCATATGCATGTCCCCAAGCACCTCTGTGCGAGCCCAAGCACTTTCCTGCCCTCCCCTACACTGTCAGTAGCTCTCCAAGCCCCTGACAGGTCCTTGAGATCTTGCTGTAGGCCTGTCTCATTGCAATGGAGATGTGACCATGGTCATATACTTCTTCCCATGCAGGTTATGGGGGCTGGAGGGAGGATGGTTCAAGCCTTTCCATCCCCATCCTCATCAGAGACATGTTCCCAGCCACTGAATCTCTTTATGCCTTTCCTGCTCAGCTTGGTTCACTCTTAAGTAAAGCAGTATCCAGCACAGGTGAGGTGCCAGGAACTCAGAACACGGAATTAAGAACACGGAAAACATCACAAAAGCTCTGTGTTGCACCATGGATAAAGTTCCCTGTACCAGAGGAGCTGGAGCTGGGAAAGGTCCAGAGAAGGGCAGCGAAGAGGGCAGAGGTGTGGAGTGACATTCCCATGAGGAACAGCCAGGTGGGTACTTCTCAGCTTTGAAAGGGAATAACTGTGGGATGACACAAGAGACGTCTTGATACTCACGAGTGGTCTGGAGAGTGTGGACAAGGACTAGTTAGTCTGTGTCTCATACAGCTCAAGGACCAGGAGTCATCAAGTGAAGCTGGAAGGACAAATACTTTCCATCTCAGGAAGTCACAGAGATGATTCCTTCACCTTGATTGCTTTGGTTGTGCTTCAGTTACTTGTTAGCTATTAGAAGACCACAGAACGGTGACCACAGGGATGGCAGGATTGCCCTCTGCAATAACTCACAGCTGAGGAGACTGTTGGTGAAGGAGGGATCAAACCCACACAGGGTTCTGAACAGGACTGGATCCTGCATGATGCGAGAAATCTGGGTTCCTTGTCACCCACTGGGTCACTCACTTCCTTTCCACTTTCCATTTGGGTTCCTGTTCTCCTTTGCCTGCTCGCACAGAAGCAGCGTGGGTTTGTTCTTTACCATCGCCGCAGGGTGATGTCTTCAAACACATTTACAATTCTTTTCCTGGTGGATTGGCTTTAGATCATGGTCCCAACCCAGCAGATCTCCACTTGTACCCCACCGGGCAACCTTCGTGGTATCCTGGAGACCAGCGTGCATTGTGATGGGAAGCCTTTAAGTAGTCACAGATATGGTTTCGTGGGCTGCTCAAGCTGCCCTCACAGACCCCACAGGGAGAAATGTTGTAATGTTTCATCTGGTCATTATCCCAAGGAAGGGAAGGACATGAGCTCTTGTCCCTGAGTACCTTGTTCTGAGCCTTCTCTTCTCCAGGCTGAACAAGCCCAGCACTCTCAGCCTGTCTCCAGCCTCTCTGATACTCTGCTGGGCCACAAATCAGGAGGATGTGATCGTTGTGGGCACCTTCATCTCTGTGTTTTCTACTACGTTGTAGCACACAGTTGGTGAACTCTGTGCAGTGCAGCTGCAAACGGTTGGCAGTGGGGAGCAGGATGTTCCACAGTGGTTTCTTTGTGCCTGGGTTAACCTCTTCACCAAGGAGGAGCAAGCAATGGATGTTCACGTAGATGGGGAGTCTCTGTGAGAAGAGTGGTGGCCACTAGAGGGTGGCCATGTCATAGCTGGAGCTGGCCTTGGGGACAGTGTCTTCCTGGGGCAGCTCTGCACATAGGGAACCTCATCAGGGTGTGCTGACTTCTGGGTGTGGGTATGTGAGCTGCCCAGGTACGACGTTTGTGGTCTGAACGAGGTTTTGTGTGCTCTGACGGCTGATGGAGGGGCAAGTAGTTTTCACTTCATGTGTCAGGTAAGAGACAGAGGTGCTTGGACATGTGGAAAGGAAGAAAAGGAAAGGTGTGAGAGCTGGGTCATTGTCTAGGCAGGGCTATGAGTAATGTCATGGCTACACGGTCCTATCAAGCTAGGGGTACCAATGCAACACACAAGGGGTGATGGGCACAAGTTACTCCTGGGGAGAATCCAACTGGACACAAGAGGAATGTTCTCCCAGTGAGAACAACCAGCCATTGGAATAACCTCCCCAGGGAAGTGGTGACTCCCCAGCGTTGGACACTGTTGAGATTGGGCTGGACAGGGACATCTAGTCTAGGTCATGCTGTGCCTGGAAAGGTTGGACCAGATGATCCTTAAGGTCCATTCCAACCTGGGATTCTGGGATTCACAGCTGCAGTGCCAGTTTTTTAAGCCCCAGTTTTTATCTGCTTGCATCATAACCTGACTTCACACCCAAGCCAATGCAAACATTGGCTTTCTGGGTTATTGCTTGAAAGCCGCAATAGTGTTGGAGAACATAATGAGTCCTCCACCCCTCACATTGCTGCAGGTTCTGGTGGTAGGACTTGTACTGCTACCTGGGAATACCTTGCATAAGGAATGCCTTGGCTGGAAGTGGCCCTGCCCTAAGGTATGGACTATGACTGAAAGGGGACACAACATGTTCTCCCCTCAGAGCCTGGCTCTCTGCAACTCACCACAGGTCCCTCAGGACATCCCTTCCAACCTCCACTTCCCCTTTCCTGCTCTCCTGCTGCAGGATATCTCGTGCTAAAGCTGATTTCCCCATTCATCCTCCTCTCCTCCCATTTTGGCTCTTAATAGGAGCTCTCTGTTCTCTTCCAATGAGCCTTTGGCAAAGAACACATTTCTTCCTTTCCCTTTAGCAGCCCCTTTCCTGTCCAGACTGTCCCCTCCATCCTCCTCGCTCCGTCACCTGATGCTCCCTTCTGCTTTGGCTCTCTTTTTGCTTACCCTTCCACTGGCTTCTGTTTCTCCTCCTCGCAGCCCAAACATGTTTTAATCTCTCCCATCTGAAACAACTCTCCCTTGGCTCTGATTTCCCCTCCAGCTCGATGCGATTGCCACTTCTGTGCACACTCCATGCCAAGGCCCAGCTCATGTCTTCACTAAAACCTTGGCTCGTGTTTGACAAGACCTCAAGGGTTTTGGGTTGTGCCCAGCATAGCTAATTTGTTCCTCCTGTGCTGACTCGGTGTCTTTTCTTGAAGCCTGAGGACACCACTGTGTCTGCTGACACAGTGAATTTGCCCCCTTCTGCTCACATACATCTTATCCCAGCCCCTGGAAATTGTGTTGTGTCAAAATCCCGCTGATGCTTTATGTGTTGTGTCCTTCCTACCCCTCTGCACAGCTTTGGGTCTCATCCACCACCCTTGGCATCTGGTACCTTCATCGCTACATGGATGTGTGGCTGATGACTGCCTTTCTGCACTGAACGGCTGAGCCCTGGTGTCTGCAGCCTTCTGCAGTCCTTGTTCTCCTTCAAGTATCTTAATACACCACAAGTTGCTCCTGGGGAGATTCTGACTGGATGCAAGAGGAAAATGTTTCCCAATGAGGACAACCAGGCACTGGAATAATCTCCCCAAGGAAGTCGTGACTCCCCAGTGCTGGACACTGTTAAGGTTGTGCTGGACACGGTGCTGGGACATGTAGTGTAGGTCATGCAGTGCGTGGAAAGGTTGGACCAGATAATCCTTAAGGTCCATTCCAACCTGGGATGGACCAACATGCTTCATAGTGCTGTGATGGCTACAAAATGGAAGGTTTGGGAACCTTTCTTTATACTCTTCTTTATGCACGCTTCCATTCATGTTGGTGTCTACAGATGATCTCCGACCATATGTTCTTGAGTCCTGGGCTTAAGCGGTTTTGAATGAAGATGAATTTGAATGAACCTGGAATTAGGATGTGTCTCTAATTCAAACATCTCTTTTGCTGGAGTTGTGCTATCAAGAGAACTGAGTCTGGCTCCATGGGGTGTCCCACACAGCCAAAGCATGGGATGCTGCCTAGGAAGGACACGTAGGTGCTGAGGAGGCTGTTTGCACGGCAGGCAGACTGCTATTGCCAGCCAGCACCAGCTGCTCTCAACAGGATCTGCTGGTGAGGTGCTTGTTGTTTGAGCCTCTTAAAGGCTTAGTTGTGTTCATAGGAAGGGCTGTTGTGCTTGTACACCCCCGAACACACTGCAGCTCTGTGTCCTCATCACCTCTTTGGGTACTCTGATGACAAAGAAGCAGGGAGATGGGCTTTGGATGGGGCTTGGAGCAACCTGCTCTAGTGGAAGGTGTCCCTGCCCGTGGCAGGGGTTGGAGCTGGAGGAGCTTTAAGGTCCCTTCAACACAAACCAGTCTGGGATTCTATGAAATCACCCTCCAGAAATTCAGATCTTTGCTATTTTTCTCCTCTCCAGTATCCCTGCAGTCTGGCACCAGCTTCTTTGTCCTCTTTTGGAAAATGCAGCTCTCAAGACCATTCCCAAACACTTGTGTGCTGACTCCCATCTCCTCAATGAAGCAACAAGAAATGTGTTTCTAGAGCTGTTAGAGCTGTTTTGGCCTGAAGGAATTCCATGTTCACGTCTCTGGCAGCCCCTTTGTATCCCATATGGGATACACACCTCATAGGGAGGGGCCTCAGCTACTTGTGGTCTCTTTTAGGGAATATCGGGAAGATGGCCTAAAAAGGCAAGTGAATGTAAGGTTGGAAAAGACTTGGGACACCAAGATGCTCTGTAGTGGCTCCCATATCACTTAGTAGATGAGGACTCATCAGGCTGGAAGGGAGACGTATGAGAAGGGTTATGACAGAGTGGGAAGGGTGGACAGGAAGAGTGCCTTTGCCATCCATATCTGTTCAAGAATTACAGGACATCAGATGCAACCAGAAGTTGCAAGTCCAAAGCAAACGAGAGGTGTTTCTTCTCCCAGTGTGTAATTAATCTCTGGATCTCCTTGCAACAGGATGTTGCAGATGTTGAAAATTGATGGAGGGGTTCATAAAGCAACCAGATAAATTCATGGGAGAAAAATTCCCTGTGGGTAATTAAGGGTGAAAACACCCACTATGGCACAGGAAGCCACACATTGTTGGAAGCTGACTGGATATTTTGGGAAGTAACTCAAGTTATTTGCTGTATTCTGACTCTCTTGTGTAGTCATCCACCCTTGGCCATGGCCAAAGACGTGGGCTGAAGGAACTTGGATGGCCATTCTGATGGCCCCACATTTTCTACCTGCACACTTGATGGGACGTGAAGGCTCCTATGACTTTTCAGGTCTCAGTTTCTCCTCTCTTCTGGTGGACATGATGCTGAGATCAATTACTAGCCAGAGGCTTTGTGCAGGTAGAGGGTAGGTCCCTTCCACAGAGACCACATATAACATGGCTTATCCATCCCTGTGTGCTTCATATTCGATGCTCACCGTGCTCTCCAAACCTTCTAATACCACATCAAAGTGCTTGTTTAACCTGACTTTGCAGATCAGCCATGGATCCCCTATGGAGGAGCTCTGGA
>NW_009929700.1:20577-21482 GCF_000696875.1 Nestor notabilis | reverse complement strand
GAACCATCACAGTGTAGATAGGTCTCACTGCATCTATATTAGTTTGTTCACCTGCCCCAAGGCTGGCTGTGATGAACATTTCCTTGTTTTCCTGATCCTAATCCACAGAGTGACCTCAGCAAGGCTTAAACCCAGCTTTGTTATTGCTCTATTTGCATTTTTGAGCATGTGCTTGTCCTACAGCTGACGCCTGTAAGAGAAGTTTTTGTTGCCTTCTTCCCCAGCCTTGTGTGGACCAAAAGCATCGGGCAGATCATGCAACATCTTTGGGACCTGAAGGCACGTTCTTGCCCTTCTATCTGCTTAGCCTAAGTGCCTCAGCTCTAGTACATCACAAATATGCACCCCCTTCCCATTGCCCATCCCCAGTCTTATCCATGCCATCTCCTGTCTACTGACCATACAGACAGGCAGAGATGCTGTTATGGGAGTTGGTAAACACCAACAAAACGGCCTCAAGCTGCCCCAGGGCAGGTTTAGCTGGAGCTGAGGAACAATTCCTTGCCCAGAGGGTGCTCAGGCATTGGAACAGGCTGCCCAGGGCAGTGCTGGAGTTACCAACCCTGGAAGCATTCAGAAACCACGTAGACAAGGCCCTCAGTGCCATGGGTTAGTGGTGGCCTTGGCACTGCTGGGAATGGTTGGACTTGATGATCTTAAAGGTCGTTTCCAACCTGGTTGATTCTATGAGTCTATGAACTATGCTGTGTGCTGCCTGTGGTCTGCACTAGCCCAGCTCAGATTGGTGACCTTTAAAGGCTCAGCACGTTCCCTTCAGCTACCAGTGTGTGACCTATCAAGGCAAAGAAAGAGCCTGGGAAGCTGCAGGCAGTTGAGTTCCCTCACGCAGAGCCTGGCTGTTGTGCCAGCTCTCACAGACTCCCAGCTGAGGGTCCCAAGGCTGG
>NW_009929700.1:18313-20546 GCF_000696875.1 Nestor notabilis | reverse complement strand
AATTTGGAGGGCAAGAAGTGTTTTTCTCTGTCCTTGGTGTCCACACCCCAGGCAGCATCATCCCACTGGGGACAGTGAGTCTCTGTGCTGCCTCTGAGCACCACAGAATCATAGAACCAACTAGGTTGGAAAAGACCTTTAAGATGATCAAGTCCAACCATTAGAGCATCATTAGGGAAGCCACAACTGAGCAGCACTGAATATCTTACACCCAGAGGCCAGTCCCAAGCACCCCACTGGGACACAGCAGCTCCAGGTCAGTGGAGACCTCCTGTCCCTTGGGCTGACAGTGAAACACTTGGATTCAGCAGTAACCTTTAGATTTACCTTCCCGAGAGCTAAAAGGCTGCATTTCTACCCCAAACTCTTGAGATTGTCTCTTCTGCTGTTCAGATCTGAAACTCCTGCAAGTTCCCACCTCATTAACCTTTGAGGCAGGGCTCGTGTAGGAGCTGCTTGTGCAAACGTGGTGTTGATTAGTCTGTTCTGAGCTAAAGGACATCATTGGGATTCAGAGGCATGAACTTCATGGGCTAATAACAGATGGAAATTTTGAATAGCTGCAGACTGCAACAAATAGTGCTGCACACGTTGAGATGTCAGGAGCCTTTAGAGAAGGAGGGGTAATGCTGTGAATCATGGAATGCTTTGGTTTGGAAGGGACCTTAAAGCTCCTCCAGTTCCAACCCCTGCCACGGGCAGGGACACCTTCCACTAGAGCAGGTTGCTCCAAGCCCCTGTGTCCAACCTGCCCTTGAACACTGCCAGGGATGGGGCAGCCACAGCTCCTCTGGGCACCCTGTGCCAGCGCCTCAGCACCCTCCCAGGGAAGAGCTTCTGCCTTATATCCAATACTCTTAGACTGGGGTATTTTCTGCTTTATCAAGGGATGGACACCAGGAAGAGAGAACTTGGGAGTCCAGAATCCAGCACCATGATCATGACTTGGCTTCTCTATAGCATATGTAATGTGTCCTGTCTAGTTGCACTAAGGAGGCACTTGAGGTTGGTTTAATTCTCTTATAATGAGTTAAACCACCCCTTGAGTTCACCCTGGTTTAAATGTGCTGCTTGGTCAATGCTCAGGCAGGACACATGGTTGAAAAAGACCCGCTTCCTCTGGAACCACATTTTCCTATTAGGTACCGAAACAAGTAGCCAGATTGACAAGAAAGGTCTGTGTAGGGTGGGAAGCTCTGATTTGCTCTGAAGATGTGATCCAAAGGCTGTCATGGTTTGCAGTTCTCACCTTGGCTACGCACTGTGCTCAGAATCTGTGCTCTGCTTTGGTGCCGGAGCGAGATCTGAACACCACAGGCACCTGTGTGTGACCTGTGTGTATGTGAGCACATGTACGTCTATCCAGGGTTACAAAAGCATTGAATGTGGAGTCCTTACAAATCCAGCTGGACTGAGGTGGAGCTGAAGGATGCTCATTTCCTCTTGTTTTCTTTCAAGGGACCAGAGAAGGGGTTGTTTTCGCATCATAGAAGCCAGACTGCACCAGGCTCTGCCAAGGCAGATGGTACCATTTGGCCTTCTGCAGTCACTTCCATTTTCATCAGCTGCTTCATAGGTGTCTTTGGGCATAATCTTGCTTAACTATTCTATGATTCATTTTATGATACCTGCCAGGAAATCCTCCCCAAGGCAGCCTCACAGTATGCGGCTGCTCTCTCACCCATGGCAGGAAGGGGATGAGTCTGTTGGGCTGTGTATTCTGCTCCTTCTGCTGTCCCAGAAGGTATTTGGGTCCTTCAGCCTTCCCAGCTACTGATCTAACTAACCAAAGTCAATCTAAACATAGGGCTTTCCCTCCTGAACCTTCCAAGCCTTTTCCTGAACCTCTGGCTTTAAGCTGCTCTCATAGAAGGCTTAACAGCTTCTCCTATAAAAGGCAGCAAAAAGGCTTCAGCAAAGGGTGACTATGCATAAAAATGTTGGTAGAAATGGTACTTTTTGGTAGGTATTTCAAAGACTTTCCATTGGGATTGATTTCCCTTACTTTTAGCCATACAAAAGTCAGGTATGGAATCTAAATGGAATCCAGGCTCAGAGGATGGGCTGAGGCTTTACCCCTGTGCTTGAGCCACGTTACTGAGGTCTGCATGGAAAAGGTACTCTTATAGCACACGAGACATGTTTCACTCGTAGCTGGCTGCTTTGCTTTGGTCTGAGTTTGTCCATATAGTGATGGAGAGGGAGGAAAAGGGCTTTTCTCTGTCACCCCTGG
>NW_009929700.1:16156-18282 GCF_000696875.1 Nestor notabilis | reverse complement strand
CTCTGCTGCAGAACCCAAACAGCAGCCAAAGGTCTCTCAGTCCTCCAGTGCCCCAGAAGAGGAAGTGCTGTACATGCTGAAACTGTCTCCTTGACAAACAAAGACAAGACAGATATTGCAGTTGGTGTTTAAATAACCTGACCCTGAGCAGCACGGGATGGTCAGCTTTAGGAGATGGGTAAATGCCATGTGTGGGGTAGGAACTGAGGGAGGGAATGGTTTGGCTTGCAGAAGAGGTGGGGACCAGGTGCCCAACTGTTTAGTAGACCAGGTATATCTCCACTCTGCATGGTGACAGGACAAGTAACAGCATGTAGGTGGCCTGTAGAGCATGTATGTGCCCCATGTGTGTGTTTCCAGGCCCTCTGGGACAGCCAGTCTGGGGGCTGATGTCCCAGCAATCGATGTAGCTATTGAGGCTGTCCTGGGGTAGGGAACTGGTCCCTGGAGTGACACCAACAACACACTGAGCATGGTGATGACTGTGAGTGCTGCAGGTTATAATGGACACTGACAGAATAACCTGGTTATGGAGAGGTGCTGTCCTGGCCCATGTTTGTCAGTGTGCTGGGGCTGAGGAACCCGTGGTTGAGCAGCACGTGAGGCACTGGAACAGGGTGCCCAAAGAAGTGGTAAATGCTCCATCCCTGGCAGTATTCAAGGCCAGGTTGGACAGAGCCTTGGACAACCTGGTCTAGTGTGAGGCGTCCCTGACCATGGGAGGGGGATTGGAACTAGATCCTTGTTAAGATCCTTAAGGATATTAAGGTCCTTTCCAACCCAAACCATTCTATGATTCTATGTGACCTCATTCCATACTCCCTGTTAGGCCACCATGGCTTAAAGCATTCAAGTTGTAGCCGGCTCTGTCCAACCCATAGAGTCTCCTCTAGCACTACCCAACATCTTACACCATCTGCCATGCCCATATGCCAACAGTTTTATTCAGGCCACTGAACACATGCCCTGGACATCACTCTAGTGGGTTGTGATACAGCCCTTGAACAACAACAACAAATCTTACACACAAGAGGACCAGGGGACCCAAAAGAGACTTGCAGCAAACTCAGTTGAGAGTGGATGTGGTCAATCTATTCCAGGCAAACAGTACAGGCAAGAGCCCACAGCATTTAGCCTGGAGACCAGAAACAGCTTCCTGGAGAGGGTGACTTTGGCAGTACAGGGATAGTCCAAGTCAATTTGATCATTTGTAGCTTGTTGGAGGGGCATGAAGGGTCTGTTTAACCTCTTGTAATGAAAAAGTCCACAGCCTGATTTTACAGAGTCAGATGGGAAGGTCTAAGCCCTTGAGAAAGTACTTACACTCAGCAGATGTGACTGGCATATGGATAGTTGACCTGTAAGGCCCTTGGTTGCAAAGAGGGGTTGAAACAGAGTAATTGGCTGTGTTTGGGGGTTTCCGTGTATTGTCTTGCAATGGGAGCAGTGAGTGTGAAGGGCATTTCCCAGCAGGAGAATAGGAAGGATCCCTGACTCCCTCTCGAGCAAGTAGCCACAACCACTGTGTTTTTGGTTTAGAGCTGGATATAGACATAACATAACCGTAATACCATCACTGCTTAGTGTTCCCTGATCCATTAGCAAACTCAGATTATGAGGGAGGGAGTAACCCACTGTAGTCACCACTTCCAGGATGACATCCCAAAACAAGCAGTGAATTTCACCTTGTGTCCCACTGCTCCTTTAATACTCCTTTAGTGGTTTTCATTATTCTTTTGTTCTGACTAACCTAAAATCTGAAATGCTGTTGTGTCCTTCCTGGGCCCCTTAAATTGGGTCACCAGCCTATTGAAGCATGAGCTCTTATCTGGCACCGTAGCTGAGTGATTTGGAGAGGGAAAAAGAAGGGAAGTGACAGCCAGCTCTCTTGGCAATTCTGTCCCCTCCAGCAACAGCAGCAGGAGGATCAAGTCTGGCTCTCCTGGACTCTGCTCCACTCCTTTGTCTCATCTCCATCCACTTCATCTACTCTTTTGAGGGAAGGCACCAGCTCTACCCTATGAGAGAAGCTCTGAGCCTGCTCTGGCTGCAAGGCAACATGCAACACCCCACATGAATCCTCTGTTCTTATCTGGAAACTCAAAAAGCTCCTCCCATTGGTACCA
>NW_009929700.1:12079-16090 GCF_000696875.1 Nestor notabilis | reverse complement strand
CTTTGCCATTCTCTACACCAGGATAAAGTCTGTTCTTTCTTTGCTGCTCCTTCCTCCCTTGGGACTCTCTGGTTTCTGGAGAGTCAGCTACGGGTATCAGATATAACTGAGGTGTATGTCCATAACTGTTCTGCTGGGTTATTTTGATATGCCTGGATCAGCTTCCTTGTGGGGTTTGCAGTCAAAATCCTGCAGGATGATGCTATTGAACATGTTCTCCAATGCAAAGGAAATCTCCACAAGAAACCTGGACATGGGGTTTGGACAAGGGCCTGGAGGGACAGGACAAGGGCAATGGCTTGAACCTGCCAGAGGGGACATTGAGATGAGCTCTTGGGCAGAAGCTCTTCCCTGGGAGGGTGCTGAGGCGCTGGCACAGGGTGCCCAGAGAAGCTGTGGCTGCCCCATCCCTGGCAGTGTTCAAGGCCAGGTTGGACACAGGGGCTTGGAGCAACCTGCTCTAGTGGAAGGTGTCCCTGCCCGTGGCAGGGGTTGGAGCTGGAGGAGCTTTGAGGTCCCTTCCAACACAAGGGAAGTCTGTGGTTCTATGAAAAGTGTAAGAAAACTGTCAAGCTGAGATTGCATTCTTCTCAGGACTGTTACTATTATTATACAAATAGTCATACATGTACATAATATATTACATACAATATATTATATAAAATATAGAATATATATATAAGGACACAATAATGTCCTTAAAGACTTGGAACTATGAGAATAACCCATCTTTTCCTGCCTTGGTCACTGTATCTGCCAATACCAGCAAAAACTGAGGCAAGGATCAGGAGTAAAAACCATTCCATTCTGCACATCAGGGCTGTCAGCAGCAATAAATGGTGCAGGAGTTCTGCATGAACCACCTTAAATGAGTTACTTCCCAGGCTTCCCACTGCTGGTGGTTGTGGATCTCTATCCCCTCACCTATGTTTCACATGTATGCATTAAACTGTGACCAGAGTTGCTAATTCTTGGCCCTGAGATCAGGAAAACAATGGACTTCTAACATGTTAGAAATGTAGCTTGGTGGGACCGTATGTCCCAAGGGGAGAGAGATGTGGAAGAAGACATGTCTCAAGGCACGGCTAGGAGATGAGTTTGAAGGGTTCTGGGCTGTCAGAGCATTTGTGTAGCCAGCACCAGAAATTTCTTGGAAGGTTAAATTTCATTTATGTCCTCACTGGCTGCAGAAATATGGTTTTCCCCTTCCAAATGGAAATCTCATAACAGTTTTGTCTGAAGCCGTGCCAAATCCGACTGCTTCCAGACCCAAACGTGGGCCCCAGGACGCAGCAACGAGGACTGGAGCTGCTGTGATTGGAGCCAACTTTCAAGCTGCTGTTTCAAGCTGCTTTCTGCGCTGGTTTCAGATGGTGGCTGCAGGGATTTCTAGGGGTCAAAGGAACAATGACCTCAAGCAATGCAAACAGATTTAGGTCTATTGAGGTCATCCGGGTGGATGGCTCCTTGGGCTGCTGTGAAGCTCCCCAAAGGGCTGTCCAACAGCCTGGTGATAATGTGAGTAGGGATTGGTCCTGCCCCAGGGCCATGAGCTGCTCAGCTTATCCCAATATTTCACTAGAAACTATAGGAGAGACTTTTGTAGAAGCTTCAAGCTCATAGAATCACAGAGAGGTTTGGGTTGGAAAGGACCTTAAAATCACCCAGTTCCAACCCCCTGCCGTTGACAGGGACACCTCTCATGGTGTCACCACAGGGACACACTAGACCATGTCACCCAAGACAAGTCATCAACCTGGGATCCTGATGGCAAATCTACAGGCCTGGAAGTATGGACAAGTAGTTGGTTGTAAGGAGTTCCTCTCACCATCACATGAACTGGCAGTCAGGTTTCTGATGGAAATGTGTCCAGGAAACCTCTCCCTGCTTGTGCTCCATCGGAGGGTCACCAAATGCAATGTGTTTTCTGGGCAATGTTCTGTGTTCCCCAAATCTGCACGTTCTGATGGGAATTTCTTGTCTGGAAAATTCCCAAGCAGCCTGACCGGGATCTGTGTGGTGTGGAGCACGCCTGGGATGGGGTGGTGTTAAGAAACATGACTGTGGCATGCTGTCCATCCCTTCTCTTGGGTGTAACCTCATCCCAGACCTGACTAACCTGTCACTCCTGGCTAAAGGCTCTGGCTTTCTGCCCTGCTCCTGGCTTCCCTGTCTCTGCTAAGCTTTTTTCTATGGATGTCTGCCATGGAGAGAGCTTTGTCTTGCTCTCCTAAAGGAACAATTTGTGTGAGCACACTGCATATGTATGGACTTCATCTGTGACCTTCTCTGCTTCAACTCCTCTTGAAGTGTTTGTCTCTCTTTCATGGCAGAAGAGTCATAGATATAAAGCTTTACAAGCTTGCAGTCAACTTGTACCACGGTGGGATCACAAGGCACAAATCCACGTGGAGTCATTGGGCATTATCAGCTCTGTTGAATAGCGAACTACTTGTTCATGCTCCACTTCTCTTTCTGTCCCTGAAGGGGTTGGGGAAGGTTCACAGTCTTTGCCTATGGCTAAAGGAAGGAATCTGCAGGGTTGTTTCTGTTCACCTTCTATGTAGGGTCTGTAGTAGCTCTCCCCAGCTGAGAGTCAGGCTGGGTCCTTCTCTTTCCCCTCTTTCTCAGCAAAGAAGAGAAGAAACCTGGTGAGAACTGCCCGTGAAGCTGCCCTCCAGATCCTGCGTTGGCCTCCAAAACCTTCTGAGATTCTCCTGCTTTACCAAAGGAGGAGATGTTAGTGGTTCATGTCAACGAAGCACCCCCTTAGCTAGCCTGAAGGCTACACTTTTCCTGCTTGAAACTCATGTGCTCCTTGAGGGATTGCAGGGAGGCTCCAAGAGCAACCAGCTCACACATGTGTAAGCCAGTCCTTCAAACTCCACCAAGCTGGAGGCTGGTAAAGTCAAGGGATTCTGGTGTAAGTGACATTGTAAAACCTGGTTTTCTCCTCTAGTTGAGCAACTGCAGGATGGGGGTTAGGAGGGATACCAAAGATCAGGACACTCCTGATGACAAGGTGCGAGCTGTCAATATCCCTTGTCCTTGAAACACCTCAGGTGGATATAAAAGATGTCAGCTCAGAAATGACCTGTTTGCTGGCATCTGATAAAACCTCTTGAATTCTGTCATCCAGACTCTGCCCTGCTTGTGAAATGACCACAGTTACCACCAGAAGTAAGAGTCATGTGTTGTCCATAGCTGCAGAGGTCTGCAACCAGCTCCAGGACTCACCTCCCACAGGGATGCCAAAGTCATTTGAGGATGGAGCCCATACAGAGCTCAGCTCTGCTGTCACTATGTGGGCTGAGGGGTGACTCTGCTCCCAGCTGCTTCCTGGAGTCCTGCAGGGAAGAGGGATTGTGTAATGGATAGCAGTCCCCGTGCAGACAGCCAGGGATGTCTTTGGAGCATATCCTGGTGCTGCCAAGCCAGCTCTGCACCTGATCCTTTGACTCCATCCCTATGGGACTATGGCTTTCATTTCCTTGCTTGTTTTGCTTTGTGGCTCCACACTGGATGCTGTGCTAGGCAGATTGTACTGTCCTCTGACCCTGCTCTGCTGGAGACATGACACATCTGCTCCTCACATGCCTGGTTTTGCATAGGAGTCCCCTCCCCAGCCACTGAAATGTGCCAAAGAGGCTTTCACAACCTCTTGCGTGTCAGTGTGGACGTGGGGAAAGGTGATGTCAAGCGTGGTTGTGGCAGGAACACAACGTCAGGGTGCGTGCTCCCTTTCCAAGAATGCAGTTGTGGTGTGGACCTGCCATGGAGTCACAGATGGAGCCCTCATATGAGCTGGGTGAGGTCCAGATGGTGCTGGGGCTGTTTGGAGGCAGACGTGAGTGTGCCTGACATACTGGGTGACTCCTTCCAGTGCACTGCTGTGGACACAGGGAAGGGATTTCCAGGGAAGAGCTGAGTGCGATGGGTAGTGATTGGATCTCTGCAAGCATCCAGCCTTGTTCTGGAGAACCAAACATGGGGATCAGCATGGTTTTAAAC
>NW_009929700.1:10058-12067 GCF_000696875.1 Nestor notabilis | reverse complement strand
GAGAGGTGGAGGGAAGAGCCACAAAAGAATTGAGGGGGACAATGGGATCCATGAAGGACAGCATGACTAAAGGCCTGATCCTGCTGATACCTCTGGGAGTGGCCACCAACCAACTCAACGTCAGTGGCATTTGAACATCAAGCATTCAGTTTCTTGATGAGTTGGTTTGACTGGACAGGGAGACCCATTGGTGGAGGGTGTTGCTCTTGCACCCCTGATTGATGTCTAATGCAGAACGGAGACCTCTATCTGATTGGGAGGGCTTTAATTAAAATAAGGTGAAAGAGAAGCAGGGTTATCCAGCATGGTGTCACATGGCTGGATGTGTGGGGTGCTCCTGGTGTGTTCCCACTTGTGCCTCTCTCTACCTGGTTGTGTTACCCCATGTGTGGCTTTTAGATGCTCTTGCTATAAAGATGGCCATCGCTTACACAGAGATCACCTCAGCCTTGTTTCTCACATTCACCCTTACCCATGGCCATACAGCTCTCCTCCTTCCACTGCATCACACCCTTCTGAGAGCAGATTTAACTCTACACTATCCCACTGTCCAGGGGCAAAGAACCCTCTTCTAGTGCAGGGAGCTGTTCATTTAACTTACCATGTCTGCTAGACATGGTCCTTAACCTGAAAAGGTACCAAAATGCTCTCTTGCACAGAAGGAACAACCAGGCATAACTCAAACCCATCTCCAGGCTTCGCACTGGACAGCAGCCCAGAGGTGCTTTGTCTTCAAGTAATGCTGTCTAATGTGCAGGATTTAGTGAAAACTAAACATATATATATCAAATTGCCCTTGTACAACCAGGGCAGGGTTCAGCCTTTTGTTGTTTCCTGACCTCACAGCTGCATTCTGGGAAACAGGGGTATATATTAAACATGAGAGATGTGCCAAAAGGTGAGTCAACAGGCTTGTCAAGCACTCTTGATTTCGAGTCCCCCATTCCCCTGGGATCCCAGAGGAAAACCTCCAAAGAATCACAGAATCCCAGCCTGGTTTGTGTGGGAAGGGACCTTAAAGCTCCTCCAGCTCCAACCCCTGCCACGGGCAGGGACACCTTCCACTAGAGCAGGTTGCTCCAAGCCCCTGTGTCCAACCTGCCCTTGAACACTGCCAGGGATGGGGCAGCCACAGCTTCTCTGGGCACCCTGTGCCAGCGCCTCAGCACCCTCCCAGGGAAGAGCTTCTGCCCAAGAGCTCATCTCAGTCTCCCCTCTGGCAGGTTCAAGCCATTCCCCTTGGCCCATCACCATCTGAGGAAGTGCTCTGCCTCCCAAACACACAGCAGCAGCAGACTGAAAGGGCTTCCTCAGAGTTCGTCCAGGCAGAAAACTGTCACCCAGATACTACTGTTTTCTTTTTAATGGAAAAAACCATGTTTTGCAGGCCATTGATCCGACATTTCTTGGTGAGCGAGGACAATTAGATCATGGTAGCTATATGCTGTGAAATGCTCTTGCTACTATAAATAAAGGTCAAACACAAGACACTTCCTGCTACTTTTGCTGCCACGTGGCTGCCATTTAGTGATTCATCATCTCTACTCACGGCTTGGCAAACAGAAAGGATTTTTTTCCTTCTCTTTTGTTTTTTTTTTATAGGAGCTGTTTTCCACTTGTGCAAGCGCAGCAAAAGGATTTAAAGGGGCCTGGTCTGATCCAGCTCCATCACTAAGTAGAAGGCAAGTAAGAACCATGCGCTGTAGGCTAAACTATACGCAAGAGGGATCTGATCCTCCATGACCTTTTAGGGGTCTTCAAGCTGAAAAACAAGCTTAATTCTACACCTATTTTCGCATTTATATAGCATTTTTCTGCTGTATATCACGGTGCCATCGCAACTGCATAATCACTGATAGGACTGAGTGGCAGAGGGGGAAAACGGATGCTGGGAGATAAGAAAACCTGGCAGTGTTTGGATAGGATTGTAGTGGGCTTCTGGTCCACAGGCTGGGCTTTAGCTGTGAGATGGTCTCTAATGAGATTAATTTCATTATCTGGGCAGGAAT
>NW_009929700.1:397-9999 GCF_000696875.1 Nestor notabilis | reverse complement strand
GCAGCAGCATGAATATCACAGCACCTGGAAGTACAGCAGCCATTCACTAAACCCTTTGTATTTTTAGGGAGGCAACTGGGCATAATGTGCTTGTTTCATCAAACAGG
This sequence comes from Nestor notabilis, assembly GCF_000696875.1. Classification (NCBI taxonomy): domain Eukaryota; kingdom Metazoa; phylum Chordata; class Aves; order Psittaciformes; family Psittacidae; genus Nestor; species Nestor notabilis. The sequence continues at coordinate 9,892 of NW_009929700.1, read as the reverse complement.
AGCTCTTATTTTTAAAGCTTTATGTTGAAGTTGTGTAGGATCACAGTTATTTGGCACAACTTTTCTCTATGTGGAAATGATTTGCAAGACAAACCTGAAATATTAGGGCTTGGAAAGCTGCTGGATATTTGGGTATTCAAGTAGTTGGGTATTTGGCCTGAATGCAGAGAAGAGCAATGACTTTTCTAATGGACACTCACCATTCCCCAAACCACACCAGAAATCTGCCTCACCTCCTACGTAGATTTGGTTTAATGACCTGATAAGTTTCTAGTTGGAACTGGACTGGGATATATGACCTGTGAGCAAGTAATTCCATGAAGGATCATCTTTTACCTTTGACAGTTGCCCATTTAATTTCCTTTTGGTAATGTTTTCGTTAATGCGTGTTCATGGAAGTTCAGGGAAATGGCTTGAATTGTGTTTGAGTGAATTCACTGTACAGTCACTTTGGTGGTTGAATTACAGTCCAGCTTAGAGATTCCACCACACTGGGCACCATGTAGATGTGCAGCAAGAGGTTGTCCTTGCATGGGAAGGTAACAGAGGAGAAAAACCTGGCTGGGGAAGGGAAACTGGGAGTGAGCATCTAAGTGGGAGACTTACAGCCCATGGTTCTGATGTCATTTGTTAAGGCTGAATGCAGGTGAGGAAGAGACATAGCACCACACAGGTCACCAGCCGCTGCTGGGACACTTGGGAGTAATGAATCACTGATGCTGTTTGTTGAGCTGAGTCACTTGTATGGACAGAGCCCTTTTGACAGAAAACATTCCTTGGTGAACAAAAACACCCATCAATTCAGTAAAAAACCCAGGTCTGTTTTGGGTACCATTTGTATGATGAAAGGAGTGTTTTGCTCCTTGAATATCACCTCCTCCTGAGGCTCTGCTCCGTGGTGGTGGCTGGGTGCAGAGTGACCTGTGGTTTCCAGCTGGCAGAGCAAAGGCAGGGATGGTGTTTGCAGGCTGTTTGCTCAGTTACAGGACACTGGGCACCTGGAAACTTTGGCACACAAAACTGCTATGGCTTTCTCTTTGTCTTTGCTTCTAATCCTAAAGCAATTGAGTTAAAAAGAGAAGTTTTCAGTTTCTTTTTAGCAAAAAAGCAAATTGTGTGAGGAGGGGAGAAAATTGTCCTGAGGCCAAATTATCAGTTTAAAACTACTTGGATATTGGCTTAGATGAGATAAGTGAAAGCAGAATGTGGCCCTACATACTGAAGGAGCACATGAAGAAGGTCTCAAAAACCAGGGAGGAGGTGGTGAGGGAAGAGCTATGCAGTGTCTCAGCCACTTACAAGAACTAGTGGCCAGCAAACGAAGTTAGTGGGATATGGGGTCCAATAAAAGCCATGGAGGTGGATCCTCATGCAATGGGTAGCTGAGCTGTAAAATTGCTGAAGGATATTGTGGCTACAGGAAGGTTCAAGAGGTTAAATGGGCAAGAGAAAGAGAGATATGCTGGGATTTACTAAGTAGACAAATCCCGTCAGGTTCAAGACATCCTTTGAGCTGAATATAAAGGAGGCAGGGAGAGTTTTGGGGAGAAGTATCCTATGTGTTTGACCTGTTCATGGCCACTGGTGTTTTCTCTCTCTTTCATCTTACTCGCTTGAAACAGCAGGAAACAAAATGAGTTTAGCCACCAAAGCCACCACAGCTCGTGGCGTGCAATGGGACTTGGGCTACCCCCCACTTTTACTAACTTTCTGATGTCTTGCTGTTACCAATTCCCTTCTTGCATTTCTCTCCCAGCAACACGGGTAATTTTACCAGGTTTTGTTAAATTGCCATTTTCCTCTTCCTTTGGGAATTAGGACAAGGGACCTGTTTCCACAAGAGTGATTTGGGTGTCAGATCCCTTCTAGTGCCCATCACCAGCCATAGTGTACTGTTACCTTTCTCCATCCCCACCTCAGATCCAGGCAAACACACTCTATCCTTTAGGGATTACATCCTAGAGATCTGAATGTCACAGTAGGCTGCACGGTTTAGCACAGGAAACGTTTGTGCCTGCTATTTAAGAGAAATAAGTTGCTCATGTTTCCCTGGGAACCAGCCTGTCAATCGAGCTCGCTCGACTCTCCTGTTATTAAAATGAAATGTGAAAGATTAAATGGGTACGTTGTAAGTTGTGGAAGGGTAAAATGCTCTTTGGCTATGTTTTGTAGCCAAAATATGTAAAGAAGGGGCTGAATTTGAGTGCTTTTTCAGGTTATTTAGATGGATCCTTCTTTTGGATTACTTTTGCTAGCAGTGCTGTATCGTCATGCACAGAACTTGGAGGCTGCCTGTAAAAACCAAACCCTGTGGCTCAGCAGTTGTCACATTACATCTATGTGCAGGTTATGCACAATACTTGCTCCCTGGGCCCCTTGGCACTGGTTTCCTCTGCTGCTTGTGAGTGTGCCAAGGCTGTATTCTTCATTATACTCCTTAGCCTATTCCTTCAGAGCTTTTGCCTTCACCTCTGGAGTGTGTTTGCTTCTCATCTTTTTAATAGAAGGGCTTATCTTCAAGACCTGTGACTTTTAGAGGCTGCAGGTTATCTGTGGGGTGAGCTATTTTTAGGAGACGCAGTGCCAGGGCGGCTCATAGCCTGTGGCACTGTACACGTGCAGAGCACAAAGGCAGCCTCTGTAGTGGATGGCTCATGAACTCAGCATCATCAGGAACTGAGAGACAGGCACGGACGGAGAACAACGGGGCTGTTCTGGTCAGTGAGAATGGCTGCAGACTGGGATCAGCCATCTGTGGGCACTGCAGTATCCAGAGTGAAGGCAGAGTTGAGGCTGCTGAGACTGGAAGCTCTTGGAATCATCCACTGGCCTTTGCAGGGATCAGCCCTTGGCGTTTAATAGGGGAAATTCCAAACCATCAAGATATTGGCTGGAGGAGAGATATATCAGCTGGAATTACTGCTGACACCTGGCCAGTGCTAGGGATTGAAACAAGACTCATAGGACTAGTTTGCATTTTTCCACTGTTCTCACTGTGGTTGCTGTTTGCGTTTCCCTCTGCTACCTGCAGTGAGATAAGGCAGGAGCTATGCCTCTGTCATCGGCAACGCCTCCTCCCAGATTTCCACATTCAACTCCGGCCCTTTGCACCTGCCAATTTACCATTTCCTGGATTCTTTGTGTTCAGAATAGTTGAAGTGATTGTGGTTTCGTGCAACCTATGCTGAAATGGTGGCAAAGTGGAGTAAAGGTCCATAATTGTTTTCATAAGAAGGCACATTTGGTGAGCTAGATCTGTCTCTCCTGGGGATAACTTATCATAGAATCCCAGAGTGGTTTGTACTGGGAGGGACCTTAAAGCTCCTCCAGCTCCAACCCCTGCCACGGGCAGGGACACCTTCCACTAGAGCAGGTTGCTCCAAGCCCCTGTGTCCAACCTGGACTTGAACATTGCCAGGGATGGGGCAGCCACAGCTTCTGTGGGCACCCTGTGCCAGCACCTCAGCACCCTCCCAGGGAAGAGCTTCTGCCTAAGAGCCCATCTCAGTATCCCCTCTGGCAGGTTCAAGCCATTCCCCTTGTGCTATCACTCCAGTCCCTGATGAAGAGTCCCTCTCCTTGTAGGCCCCCTTCAGATATTGGAAGACTGCTTGCAGACAAGTCAGCTCTTCTCTTCCAACATAAGAACATGGGGGCATCAACTGAATATAGCAAGCTCCAAGCAAAGCAGAGGGTGTGATTGATCTGGGTCCTCGGTGGAACTCCTTGCTGCAGGGTGTTAAGGTTGTCAATATTCACACAGGAAGAGCAGGCAAGCTCATGAAAACAAGATCCATAGAAGGTCACTAAATACAGAGGAACCATGTCTATCTTATGAAGTCCCTGAGCAGAAAATAAGCGGGAGCTGAGAGGGGGAGTCTTGTTCTTATGGAGGCAGCAGACCTTTCTTCTCACTGATCACATTTCTGCTGTTCTTTGCCAGCCCCATTTTTCTTCCTCTTTCTTTTTCCCTTTTTCCCAAGGCTTCTGCTCTGTGCTGTGGCCGGGGTACTGCTGCAAAAGCACAAAATGCCAAAGCAGAATCTATGCACTCACAGCCTTGCTCACCTGGATGAAGGTCCAGGAAGGATTTATCTCCTGTGCACTTTCTCCCTCCAGTACAGATAGACAACAGCTTTGGCTGTACCCACGCATGCTGTTGCACCATATATCCCAGAGTCTTGCAGCACTCACTCAGCCCACATAAGGCACTAGAGTTGTCCAAGCTCCTTCCCAAACCAGCCAGATGTTGTGTACAAGGAGGCACTGGGAGATATCCCGGCTACAGGAGAGGGCAGCCCCTGCCAGCACACAGACGTGTGTCTGTGTATGAGACAGTGCTGCCTTTGAACCTGCTTTCTGCCTGTCCTCCAGGGAAAATATCTCCAATATTCCTAATCCAAATGGAACGTGAACTTGCAGAAATGGAGTTACGGATGATGTTTAAATTTAGTAGAGAAAAGGCAAGAATAAGGTAAAGAATAAGTATTCTTTAAGAAGAATGTGAAGGCAAGAAGATAAGAACAAGCACTTGGGACTTGAAGCTTGACAGATACAAGCTAGAAATAGCGACACATCTCAAGCATTCCGGGTCCATGCTCCCTGCAACAATTTATTGAGGAGTGCAATGGATCTTCCACATGGAAACTTAGTTTTTCCATTGCTGAGATTTGATACTTCTCTCAGCAGCTGCTTCCTTCCAGGAATCCACATTGGGAAGTGTTAGAGCCTGTAGCTCTCAGGATATTAGAAGCTATTAATTATTAGCTTCTAGAAGCTATTATCTCAAGATATTGAGCTGAATCATTCTGGAAATCACCTTCCTAGAAGGGAATAAGGAAGAAACAACCCATGAGGGGAATTTCACCTGGGCTTGTTTCATTGCTGACCATAAAGGTGAGCTGGGTGCTTGCTCTGTGTCTCCATTGTTTATCGTGACAGGGTAGGATTATGATAGATCTCCCTGTCAGGCAGTTGTCAAATGATGACTGAATAGCAAACATCATTATTACTCATTCCTATGAACTACTGCAGCGACACTGGCATGAATGGAGGTCCCAAAGCTTTTTAGCAAAGGGCATACTCTCTGAAGTGACTCTAGAAACCACCTGTAGCCTGAATATACTTTCAAAGGGAGGCTGCTAGGCTTCCAGTTTCCCTGTGTGGTCTTGGTAAGATCTTTTATTGCCTTCCTGTCAGGGGGTTGTGAGGCAAAGGGGAAAAACACTCACAAGAAGCGATCCTGTTTGATCTTCACCTTTCTCGTTGTGTTCATGATCAGTAGTTTTGCTTCAGATAAAACTTGTAGCAGGGTTCTGTGTTTATGTTAGAAGGTTTCTCTCTCCTGCACCGGATGTGGTTTTGCTTTTCCTCCTGGGAATGTACGTTTTTGTTTGTTCAAGCGTTTCTCAAGTGGGTGAGTGAATCATGGAAATTCCTATTATGTACGGATGGGATGATAACACAGCATTATATCTGAGCCCTCGTGGTAAGTTTGCTTTTCTGCTTTGCAGGTAAAATGGATTAGTTGCTCTCTAGTAAACAAACAGTGTAGAGGGTGGAAAAGTCAGCTGGGCTGTTTGGAGTTGTTGCAGTGGAATGACTTGACACTGGTATTTCCAAACTGTACTTAGTGTGCTGCTTGGGTTAATACAAGTGGCTCTGGTGTCTTGTGTCACCCAGCCCAGAGCAGGAGGTGCCCTTATGATAGTGATTCCAGGGTTAGAAAATCAGGGGAGACCTTAGAGCAGCTCCAGCGCCTAAAGGGGCTCCAGGAAACCTGGAGAGGGGCTTTGGACAAGGGATGGAGGGACAGGACAAGGGGAATGGCTTGAACCTGCCAGAGGGGAGATTGAGATGAGCTCTTGGGCAGAAGCTCTTCCCTGGGAGGGTGCTGAGGAGCTGGCACAGGGTGCCCAGAGGAGCTGTGACTGCCCCATCCCTGGCAGTGTTCAAGGCCAGGTTGGACACAGGGGCTTGGAGCAACCTGCTCTAGTGGAAGGTGTCCCTGCCCGGGGCAGGGGTTGGCGCTAGAAGAGCCTTAAGATCCCTTACAACCCAAACCACCCTGTGATTCAATGAACACCCCTCTTCGAAGCTGCATAGCTTGTGTTTGCTCTTGTTTTCAATTTGAACTCGACAGGGTGCCAGTGTGTGAGCACATCCCCCAAAGCTCTGAGCATGTGCCAGGCTTCTGACATTCAAAGAGACCTTTTGGCTGCAGGCACACTGTTAACGCCAGCTCTGAACCTGAGCAGGAGTGGGCAGTCTGTAAAGCACAGCACTCCCTTCAGCTTGTATCAGATGGCTCTGCACTGAGAGGCTGCTGGCTTCATGTGGATAACGGCGCTTTTACTGGTGTTTTTAACTCTGAGGATGAAAAACGCTGCGTGAGAACGGTAAGAGGCAAAGCCTTTTGACACTGGACGTCAGGAATGTGGTGTTTTGGAGCATGGAGGGGCGCTGCGCGCTGCCTGCCTTTCATTCCCGTTCCTGCTCTCTTTTCCAGGCAAATGGATCTTTATTTTCCTAAAAAACTCTTCATGCCAGGCTCAATCCTTGTCTCACCTGACAGTCCTAGGAATGGGGCATTATGCTGCTCAATAGGAATCTAGAGGACAGTCGCTTATTGGCTTTAAATCATTATTTTGCTCAGCAGAAAGAAGGATCAATCCACCCAGTAGATCCCCTTGACAAGACCCCTAACCCATAAGTACAGCTTAATATAGCATCCATGTACCCTTCTACCCACCTTGTGCTCACCACGAGCTTTCCTGACTGTTTACTAGACTCTCTTCCCCACTTGAATGTGTGTGAGCTATTTCTGTCTGTCCCTGGGAGATCTTGCTGTAGTGCAATAAACACAACCACCCTCTCAGAAAGAGATCTTCCAGGCAATAATCCCCTTTTTCTTCATGCTGATTGCATCTCTGGCCTGCAGCTCTTGGCAGTCTTCTCAGGTGGGCTGCAAAAAGGAGATCTTTCTCCCCAGCTTTTAGGTTAAACTCTCTGGGCTTTTATCATTCACTTTACATTTCATTCATAAACCTGTCATTCATGATTCTTCCCAGAAAGATGCTCTATTTACCATGAAGGCCAGCTCTTCATGGACCACAGGCTAAGAAAACAAGTGTCAGAGGCACCAAAGTGCTTATTTTAGGATTTAATCGAATTTCCTTGCAACCACTCTCCAAGTACAGCACCGACATCAGCCTTATCTATCATTTCCTCTTTCTTAATGCACCGAACACTGCATTAAACATGTGCTTGAGAGGCATGTCAGCTTTATTTTCCCACAGGTAATTGCATTTCTATGTAGCCTCAAAATGCCTTGCAAGCCTGCCTTTGAGCTGGCTGGGTTCTGTTGCCAAATTTAAGCTGGAGAAAGAGGGTAGAGCCCAGGGGACCCCAGTTACTCAGAGCTTTCTAGATTTAGTTCAAACCCTTCAAATTGCAGCCAAGCGAGCTGAGAGTTAGTGCAGTCCTGGAGCACGGTTGTTTATTTGCTATGGAGGAAATAGAAGTGCCATTCAGTAGGAATTGGCTCACCAGCTTTCCCAGCTGCTGGATGACTAGCATCTCTCATGGGTCAGCTTCTCTGTGGGAACAGGGAGCACCAGTCTGTAATTCACCGTGGCTCCTCTTTGGCTATGAACAGACATGGCCTCGATTCGAGACAGCCCTGGGGCAGGTATTGCTCTGTGAGATGCTGAGGAATATAGGCAGGAAATCCCAGATTCGCATCCATCCTCCCCCATGCACCTTCAAGTTGCACCATCAAAATGAACCTATTTCCTCATCATCCCGGACTGTGCCTGGTCCGGTGGGAAAGACTGCTCTTCCCAGCCAACATAACCAACCGCAATGCCAATTCCTCTCTTTCCAGATATAGCTGGTTAAAAGAGGGATATGGCTTATTTCCCTGAAGTCCTTTAATCTGCAAAGCTCTGCTTCCATCTGTAGGCTTGGTGGAGACCCTAAGCTGGGGCTGAGTGACATGTGTGAGAGGGCAGAGCTGCTGCCTCTTCCCTGTCAGCACCTCACCCTGCCCAGCGTGGCCCAGCAGTGCTGGCTGGATGCTGCAGTGTGCTGGATGGGAACAGTCATCCCTGTGGCTTGCAGGAATGGGAACCACGTTTCAGACACAGTGGTTTGGGTTGGAAGGGAGCTTAAAGCTCCCCCAGCTCCAACCCCTGCCACGGGCAGGGACACCTTCCACTAGAGCAGGTTGCTCCAAGCCCCTGTGTCCAACCTGGCCTTGAACACTGCCAGGGATGGGGCAGCCACAGCTTCTCTGGGCACCCTGTGCCAGCGCCTCAGCACCCTCACAGGGAAGAGCTTCTGCCCAAGAGCTCATCCCAATCTCCCCTCTGGCAGGTTCAAGCCATTCCCCTTGTCCTGTCCCTCCATCCCTTGTCCCAAGCCCCTCTCCAGGTCTCCTGGAGCCCCTTTAGGCCCTGGAGCTGCTCTAAGGTGTCCCCTTGAGGAGCCTTCTCTTCTCCAGCTGCCCCAGCCCAGCTCTCTCAGCCTGGCTCCAGAGCAGAGCTGCTCCAGCCCTCGCAGCAGCTCCGGGGCCTCCTCTGGCCTCGCTCCAGCAGCTCCATGTCCCTCCTGCGCTTTTGCCCCCAGAGCTGGTCTACTATATAAGTACTACCATGGCTTCATCATCTGGGTACTTTGAGGTGCTTCGCAGGTATTGATTCCAGGAGGAAAGGGCAGCCAGAAGGTCTGGAAGAAAACAGCCTGCACACGCTCTATATATGAAATGGAAAAGTCTGCACAATTATTATTTAGCATCCGGTTGAAGCGGGGAAACCCAAACTCTCCGTTGTTCTCTCTGTTTTCTCCAGATGTTTTGGCTGGCTCAGCAGCCTCACCCCAGCTGTGCAGGTGAGAACCTTGGGCAGGCAGCTGAGCATGGTTTGTGAAGCCTTAAAATGCTTGAAGGCAATTTGCAGACACAATTTAGTCTCATGAAAGGCACAGTCTTTTCTCCGGACATGCAAAAGCAATTCCAGCCAGCGTTTAAAGGGAAGGCTGGGGGACGCGTCTGAGTGTTTCAGAGTGGATCCTCATCCTTTATGTTACGTATTGCTTGTTCTTTGTTGCAAACCTTAATTTGGAAACTATATAGTTTAACAAAACATACTGCAGGTGGGGCTGCTGCTTGGAGACAAGACTTTTACCCTGCAGCGGGGTGAAAGGCAGCAAATTCAGAAGCAGAAGAGCCTGTTCCCTCTGCTTTAGGGCTCTGAATGCTGCCACCCATCTTGTAATGAGTTTTGGTTTTGCTTTTCCCTGCCTTTGGGAGAGGTCTTCACTGCCAGAAGTTCTGTACCCAGACGTATATCATAGAATCCCAGCCTGGTTTGGGATGGAAGGGACATTAAAGCTCACCCAGTCCCAACCCCTGCCCCGGGCAGGGACACCTTCCACTAGAGCAGGTTGCTCCAAGCCCCTGTGTCCAACCTGGCCTTGAACACTGCCAGGGATGGG
>NW_009929700.1:0-382 GCF_000696875.1 Nestor notabilis | reverse complement strand
CCTGGGCAGGTTCCTAAGGTCCCTCACAGGGAAGAGCTCCTGCCTCAGACCTCATCTCAGTCCCCCCTCTGCCAGTTTAAAGCCATTGCCCTTGTCCTGTCCCTGCAGGCCCTTGTTCAAAGCCCCTCTGCTATTTGATTTATTTATTTCTTAATATTTATGACTATTTATTAGTATTTAATGTAATTTATTAGTATTTATTTATTGGTATTTAGATATCAGTACTTATTTGTATTTAATGTAATTATTAGTAATCAATTTCTTAGTAATCATTATTAATATTTAATTTTATTACTTATTTCTTAGTAATTAGTTATTAGTATTATTTAACCTATTAGTATTTAACCGAATTTATAGTATCTATTTATTAGCATTTATTTAT